>NC_134483.1:514227757-514365257 GCF_040206685.1 Ascaphus truei
CCCCTTGGGACAATGGGATGGCAGCCTGGAAAAGCAAAAAACAAGTCTATCCAATGACTTGCTATACAATATAGAACAATTGAGTGATGACCAGGCGCAACAATCACAAGAACCAAAACACAAGTCCAATACAATAGTATACCAGTCCTCCTCAGACCGTGGGAAAAAGGAGATAAAGAATGGAGATCCAAGATAGTTCTAATCTCACTGTCTCTTCTTTTCTGTGAGGTTTTTCTTAATACTTCATATTTGCAGTTTTCTGGGAAAATAGAACACCATTGCACAATATAGATGCAATGTGAGCCGTCTGTAGCTCAAGCTTCCACACACAAGGTTATAACAATAAATGATAATGTTTGTAATGGAGCTTGAATGAGGAGTTAATAGCCTATTGGAGACGCTTGTAGCGCGAGGTGTGAGCTGTGTGCAGACCCTTATACTATTGGAAGTATAGCTGCAGTGAACACAGGCAGATTCGGTATGGAGTAGCAATACTCACAGTGCTAACCGAACTTCTTTTCCTTCTTCTCCTGGCAGGAACAGACCTCCAAAGCAGGAGACCTGTATCCCTCAGTGCGTGGTCACGATCCGGATGTGCAGCAGAGAATGGGTGACCGATGCCACCGCCGCCGTCACCCAGACTGAGTACAACGAAGTGACGGCGGCGGCTTCGATCACCCATTCTCTTCTCTACCATTGCGCAATATCTTCTGAGTATTAGAAATGTTCTCCCCCAGCTGCTAGCTACTGTACTTACAGCAATTATGCAGAAAACAGGTACTGATTGGTATCTTTAATCTTCCAATAGGGTCCTTACAGCTGGAACTGAATCTCCCCACACTCTGCGTTGTTTCCAGATCTCTCCTTCCACGCTCAGTGTATGTAGTGCAGCATCCTTGGGTGATGATTAACGTCCTCCACGTCCTCCAATGTCATCATGACATTTATGACGATGCTCCCGGCGGCCATGTGATTCCTTTTTAATTGCAAACAGCTGTCCCTAATTGTGTTCACTGGGTTTGGTTGAGGGTATAAATGTTTTCCCCAGTCATTGATCTCCAGCACTCCCCTGAAGAAGGTCCTACAAGGACCGAAACGTTGGATTTTTGTGCCTGTGTACCTTGTCTTATTACAAGATTTTTGCATATACATTGAGTGCTGTTTTTCTGTTTCCCCTTGGGGTTACACTGGTTCTCTATTGATTTCTATAGAACATGCAGTGCCTACTGTTTCATTTTTATATATATATATATATATATATATATATATATATATATATATATATATGTATATATATATATATATATGTAACCCATGTTCCCCCCCCCCCGGTCGCAGATTGGACCTCTAGGGTGTAGTGAGGGCAGATTACGTGTACTATGGTGGTGCATACCTGCTTGAAACAGGAGGGCCTAAGTCTCCCGCGTTGGTGTGGGGGATGACAGGACCAGGCTTCTGGGGTATATAGACAAAAAACAAAAGAACAGGGCGCACAACGCACATAGTGATGTATAGTTTAAAAAGTGACTTTATATTTAAAAGTAAATAGTTCTGCGTACATCAAAGTAAAAATATATAGGCAGTTGGTTAATAGGTTTACCACACCAGGCAACGACTGGAGGCGACACTCTTCACTTGATCTCAGTAAGTGGTGGGTCAGCAAGCGTCTCGTCTGATAATCACTCCACACGTGTGGAATCCAAGGCTCTCCGTCTCAGGGTGGCATGTGGGTCAGTCCCAAGGTAAAAGTCCCGGAGCACAGAGCTCAAATCGGCATGTAGCAGCCTCCGTCAGTGTCCACACAGCTTGAACGCCAGTCGCATACCGCTACTCCTCATGGGGCGCCCGGCGATGATGTCACGAATCGACCATCCACTTCGGGGAGGCGCCTGCTGGAGCGCACAGCGTGCGGGCCGTGCAGGATACACGCAGCAACACATGGTGCAGTGCACGCAGTGTACAAATGTGGAAACAGCAGCACTGACTTTCAAATAAAAAACGGGGGAACACACACAGAGTGTGTTCTAATGGCACAGATTGGCTGAGAGTCTTCCCTCCTGTCTCCTTGCCACTTCCAGATCATGCTCTCTCTGCTCTAGCACTCTCTCTTCTCTCAAATCCAACAGACTGAACACTCCAACAGACTCACACCTCTCCAACTCACTGACTCTCCACAGACTGACCCAGACACACACAGGAGCAGCCCACTAAATAGATACAGCCCTGCCCCTTATGATGTCAGCAGGACCTCCCCTCTGTCTCAGGCCTGCCACAGAGTCAGGGGCCTACCTCTATCACAGCATGGCAGGGCTTGATGTGGGGGAAAAACCCATGATTACTACTGGCGCCTGCCCTTAACAGGGCTTATTCCAGTAGGAGAAGGATAGGTAGCCCACTATTTCTTAGAGGGGCTACATATATAAAGCAGAAAATAGCCGTGTATATATATATATATATATATATATATATATACATATATATATATATATATATATATATATATATATATATATACATACATACATACAGTGTATATATTTAAAATATCTATATACCTATCTATATATGTCAAGAGCAGAGCACTCACCAAGTAGCACAGTTAATGTGAGCTAGGGAGAATATCGCCCAAAAAGTATTACACAAATCAAAGGAACGACCAACACTCCAATGTGCAGCAAAGGGGACTTTAATAGCTCAATGATTCAGCTCATGCATGGGGGTCTCGGTCGGTCGGTCGCTCTCTCTCTATTATAATTTCCTTAATCGCTATTACTATTTGTGGTATTAATACTAAATCAGTAAGTTATATACATACAAATGTTCACATACATTTTTATATAATATATCAAATGTTGATGATGGTAAATTGTTTAGAGAAAGCACACACACACACACACGCACATGCACACGCACACGCACACGCGCACGCGCACATACACGTACTAACATTGGCAACCCAGCCTATTTAATAATACAGTATGCCTTGTGCTCTCACTACATTCTTTATCATTATATGTCACAAAATACAACTAAGTCTGCATTTATTAGTCTATTTGTAAATATTATACAAGCGCAGTGCATTTTCCTAACTACAACAAAACATACCTTGGCTACATGTGTGAACGCTAACACTCCCACTAAGGAAATAGCCCACTTTGGGTCTCATTTTATTTAAACTGTGATTTTATAATTGATATCATAATTATAACCCAGCCGTGACATTCACGGACATAAAGAAGGAAAAACGATTGAAAGCCCTTTAAAGCAAGGGTTCTCAACTCCAGTCTTCAAGACCCCCCAACAGGTCAGGTTTTAAGGCTGTCCCTGCTTCAGCACAGGTGGTGCAGTCAAAGACAGCCACTGATTTAGCCACCTGTGCTGAAGCTGAGATATCCTTAAAACCTGTTGGGGGGGGGGATCTTGAGGGCTGGAGTTCAGAACTTCTGTTTTAAAGCCTCTTACAAATGCCATGTTTGGGGGTTATAGCTTCACAATTGGTGCAAAAACAGTGCTATTAGGCCCTTTGGCATTTTTTTCTATTATTGTTGTCTTGCTGAATATTGTAGCTCAGAGATTTTAGTACATATCCCTCGTGTTTTGTTTGTTTTGTGACTTCCTGGTCAAATCCTGCTTAAGCTTTCGATTAGAATCACATTTTTATCCTCTCTACAACTGCTACGTGAAAGTACAATGCCCAGGTGTGGCGTCCTTTTCCTCGCCCTGTGACAATGGACAACTATTTTTGCAGCTACAGTATATCCCAGAAGCAGAAAGTCATGAAAAGAATCAAATCAGCATACTACTTCAGATATACAGTACAGTACCGAACAACTGGCATTAAAATCAGGGGTCATTCGTGCAGCACAAAGGTTTGATCAATTCTAGAATCCTCGGTTCCTGCCACAACTCTCATACACTCCCAGCTGATCAGTATCACCCTGATTACACAACCATAGCCTTTGGCAAATGGTGTGCTGACAAAAATGATATCTCCTCTTTGCTCACAATCGGTTGGTTGTGTGTTTGGTTATTAGGTGTCTGCATGTACATATATTTATGGTGCACGGATGTCCTAGACTTAAATGGGAAATGGAATGATCCAACTATACATCCATATGCACTGACCTTGACCCCTTGCACGCACACGTACCAGAACACCCGTCTCCTGTCTCTGTAAGTTCTCCCCACTTACCACTTAGATTGTAAGCTCTTCGGAGCTGGGAATCCTTTTCCTATTGTTTTACATCTGAAGCCCTTATTCCCATTATGTGTTATATTAGTACAGTATGTAACATGTATTACTGCTGTAAAGCGTTATGTACCTGGATGGTGCTATGTAAATAAAGATATACATACATACAGGACATCCAACTAATTGTAGTATTAATGGGGAGAAAAATAAGGGAGCACTGGACTTTATAGGGCAGCACAGAACACCCAAAGGGTAAAGCTGGTTGCAGTGAGTCGCTTGCTTTCTCAGTTCAACATATGCTAGTTGTCCCTGTCCAGTAGCAGAAGTCTTGTCCCTCAGTGACAAGCCCAAGATTGTATTTATCTTGTTGTGATGCCCTTCCTGTCCCAATTCTCAGCACTCTTATACTATCTCACTCCTTCTAATTCTCACAGTGACTTAACTTGGTACGAAGTGTCTTGTCCCTCCCAGCATTTCACTAGAATATAATTATACCACTCCACACAACTAGACAAGATCGTCGTAGATAAACAGTTAAAAGACAGAGAATAGCTGAAAGCAGCCCGTAGCCACTCGGGTTGGGTTACACATGCATACCCAACGCACACACTGATAGCACAGTTGTTATGTTTATCAGAACTGGTAAAGGATGAGAAGGAATAACCTGGGCTAGATGCAGAAGGTAACCCTGCTGTGTCATCTAATGAGAGCTGCTTGTTCTCACTCTCAGTGGTATCCTTTGCACAGCCTGAGGGATCTAAGTTACATTCCTAAGATTCCAAAAAAGCAAACATTACAATTTAGGACATTGATGTTCCCAATGTCTCTTCTCTGTTCATGATCAACATCTACACAGCAACAGTCTGCATTGATATTTTGTGATGTTATATATTTTAATGGCACTATAATATCCACCATAACATCTCATGTGGGAAACATAAAAGAGAGAGGGAGTATTGTGGACTTTGAACTTCTTGCTCAAACACATAAATGTACTGTATATCCATGTAATAAATTCCCCAATTCTGATTTATAGTACTGTTATGTTCTGCAGCCCATTAGATCATACTCCGTGTCAGTCAGATATGAGCATATGAAAAACTAGAACTACAAATATTTCCTCCTACAGTTGGAGGTCAGGCTTGCATTCGGTGTTACTTAAATGTGCAATCCCACATCACCAGTAAAAGCAAATATTTGGTACAAATTAGTCTCCATTCTCTCCAGTTGCTTTCTGTGTTAAAGAGCTAACGATTTAAACATTTATTTAGGGCCCCGTATGAATTTTCTTTAACTCCCACTACCCCCCCACCCCCCCCCCCAAAAAAAACACACACCTAACTGTGATTAAGAACAATTAACCATTAGGTGAAAATAATTCTTAAAAGGTTTAATTACTACCAATTCAGTATGTTTTGGAGCCACTTCCCAGCACTGGAGAAAAGATCAGCTCACTTCATATGAATGGAAATAAAATCTTCTCAGCCCTTGGAAGCACCTTCACAGCACATTGAATAGGGGTACAGGCATACCCCGCATTTTATTTATTTTATTTTATAAAAATGTTTTACCAGGAAGTAATACATTGAGAGTTACCTCTCGTTTTCAAGTATGTCCTGGGCATAGTTAATATGACAAATAATACATTAACGTACGCAATGGGACCGGAGCATGTATGTAAAGCGAAAATGTACTTAAAGTGAAGCACTACCTTTTCCCCCACGTATCGATGCATGTACTGTACTGTAATCGTCATATCCGTGCATAACTGATGTAAATAACGCATTTGTAACATGCTCTATAGTCTCCTCGCTTGCGCACAGCTTCGGTACAGGCAGGGAGCCGGTACGCTGTTCAGGACGTGCTGACAGGCGCATACGCGAGATGCCTTTTGCCTATTGGGCGGTATGTCCTTACTCGCGAGTGTACTTAACGTGAGTGTCCTTAAACCGGGGTATGTCTGTACTGTACAGCAATCGTCATATACGTGCATAACTGATGTAAATATCGCATTTGTAACAGGCTCCCTGCTTGCGCACAGCTTCGGTACAGGTAGGGAGCCGGTATTGCTGTTCAGGACGTGCTGACAGGCGCATGCGTGAGCTGCCGTTTACCTCTTTTCTCTGTATACACTCTCTCTAGGTGACCTAATAACATCTTTTGGGTTTAATTATCACCTCTATGCTGACGACACACAAATATACTTTTCAACACACGACCTTACACCTGCTGTACAAACCAAAGTTTCTGAATGTCTCTCTGCTATATCATCCTGGATGGCCCTCCGCCACCTTAAACTCAACATGGCTAAAACAGAGCTCCTCATACTTCCTCCAAAACCTGGCCCTACTATCTCCTTCCACATTACTGTTGGAACTACGATCATTCACCCAGTAGCCCAAGCACGCTGCCTAGGGGTCACACTCGACTCCTCTATCACATTCGCCCCTCACATTCAAAACATTTTTAAAACCTGTCGCTTTTTCCTCCGCAATATTACTAAGATACGCCCTTTCCTCTGTTGCTTGACTGCTAAAACTCTGACTCAGGCCCTCATTCTCTCCCGTCTTGATTACTGTAACCTCCTGCTGTCCGGCCTTCCTGCCTCTCACCTGTCTCCCCTACAATCTATCCTAAATGCTGCTGCCAGAATCACTCTACTCTTTCCTAGATCTGTCTCAGCATCTCCCCTCATGAAATCCCTCTCCTGGCTTCTGATCAAATCCCGCATTTCACACTCACATTTCACATTCTTCTCCTCACTTTTAAAGCTTTACACTCTTCTGCCCCCTCCTTACATCTCAGCCCTAATTTCTCGTTATGCACCATCCAGACTCTTGCGTTCTTCTCAAGGATGTCTTATTTCTACCCCCTTTGTATCTAAAGCCCTCTCCCGCCTTAAACCTTTTTCACTGACTGCCCCACACCTCTGGAATGCCCTTCCCCTCAGTACCCGACTAGCACCCTCTCTATCCACCTTTAAGACCCAACTTAAGACACACTTGCTTAAAGAAGCATATGAATAGCACTGTGGATATTCTGAACATATGATACATAAAGCTTGGTCCCCTGCAGACGCACTTACCAGAACTCCCTCCTACTGTCTCTGTACGTTCTCCCTACCTACCAATTAGACTGTAAGCTCCTCGGGGCAGGAAATCCTCTTCCTTAATGTTACTTTTATGTCTAAAGCACTTATTCCCATGATCTGTTATTTATATTATCTGTTATTTATTTGATTACCACGTGTATTACTGCTGTGAAGCGCTACTGCACCGACACACTTTATTCGAGCAAATACCCAGTATGTACCTGGCAGATACCTGGAATGTGCCGCTCCTCACCTCTGACAAGCCCCGTTGCGTTTGCCTTCCCAGCCTGGGTTCATGCCTGGCTGACGGGCGGCTGATCTGTTAAATGATAATGATTAGGATTTAATAGGCTGCAATGCTTCGCGTGTCTATCAGATGGCATAAATTCATGAATTGTAATGCAGTATATATATATATACTGTGCAGTATTGCAGCCAGCGGGAATAAAATGCTTCAATCCCTGCCTGGAAAATACCTCAATGCACTCGGGCAGAAAACAGTCACAAACCTCAATACACCCGGGTATACCCGAATTCGTGGGACTAGCCAAGCTCGAATAAAGTGTGTCGCCAGTGTATGTACATTAATGGCGCTATATAAATAAAGACATACAATACAATATCCTTACTCACGAGTGTACTTAAAGCGAGTGTCCTTAAACCGGGGTATGCCTGTATAAGAGTATAATATTGTTGAATGCATGTAACTGTTCTAAAATGTACCATTATTGTTTGTATTACATGTCATCTTCAGATTATCTGGCTAGTACTTGTGCAGAGATACTCTACAACTGGTACTTAAACCTAGCCAATAATATGTCAGCAAAGAAACATGTATTGGAAACATACTATCCATTTCTGCAACACTTATTATCCATACCATTCTCACTAAATAGCCTCAAAATTGCCTTGGTGATTTATTAACTGATGAGTCAATTTGTCGTCTCTTTTTTATGCATTTAATTGAGATATTTATTTTTGACTATCATTCAGCTGCATTATTTTTGTCAGCTAAAACCTGATTTTTTACAGACTTTTCAAGAGTACTTTTCAAGATTCAACCGCATAGAGGAAAAAGAAAGTGAGACGTAATCTGAGGTTAGAAGACTCATCCGCTTCATAATCACGAAAGGCCACCGTCTCTTTCCGAAAAGAATGCTGTCGCTGAGTTTATGAATTCAACATGCTCCCAATTGTAACATCCAAAATATCTTGTGCTTCTGCTTCGGCATGGAAAATATATGTCTTGCTTGTAATAGTTCGCAGATGAGTAACAGAAATAGGCAAATAAAAAAAATATTAAATGTAGATGTCAAAAGTGTCTTATGAAATAAGGAGAATTAGATAGATGCTTTGTATGTAGAGACGTATAAAATAGATTTTATATATTGGATGCATAGGATGCAAGTTTACATATGTCTCACATTTAGTTTATAATTAAGTTACTATAAACCCCTTTGTTTACATTCAGTCTTCTAAGCATTACGCCTCCTTTGGCTCAATGCTCAGTGGAGTTAAAGAGCCAGGGGTGGAAGTGCATCCCTTACAAGAGATTCACCCTCTGTAGCATGTTGTATCAGCTGGGAAAGTTGTTACATAAACTGATAGGAGCTTTTATCAGCTGCCAGTGCATGGAAATGACTTTGCTCCCCTGACAAGAGGTTTGCATGTTGTGATTAAGGCACAGGATATCTTCCTATTGAAACAGATACAGGCAACAAAATGTTATCCACCGCCATGTTGTGTAGGCCAACAAAGTTTCTGATAAGAACATTTTCAAAGGGATAATGACAGAGGGCTTAATGTTATGTTTTCTCACGTAGGGGAGGTTATTTATCAAGGTTTCCCTGCTGCAAAACTGGGGCATTGAAACCGGATACATTAGGGAGAAAGGTTCCCATGAAAGCCAACGGGATTTTTTTAGCGCCAGCTTTTCCTTATGGTGCCAGCCAGGAGCCTTTGGTAAGTGACTCCATAGAATAAATTCCATTAAGAAAAGATCAGTGGTTCCTTCTTGGCAAATGTAAAACACTGTGCTTGGCCAAATAGGCAGCTGAAGTAGTAGAGTAGAAGTAGTAGAGAGTAGACACACTACTACCGTACCTCTTGACGCCGTAATCCTGAGTACTTTTTGGATTTATACTACAATGGATGACTATCTATGGAGTTTGCGGTGATAGCTAAGGAATAGCCTTTCTCCCTATACTCACATACAGTTGTGTGAAAAAGAAAGTACACCCTCTTTGAATTCTATGGTTTTACATATCAGGACATAATAACAATCATCTGTTCCTTAGCAGGTCTTAAAATTAGGTAAATACAACCTCAGATGAACAACAACACATGACATATTACACCGTGTCATGATTTATTTAACAAAAGTAAAGCCAAAATGGAGAAGCTATATGTGAAAAACTAGGTACACCCTTACTGCTTCCATAGGAATTAAGATGCTAAGTCACAGACAGGTGCTGCTAATCAAATGCCCTTGATTAATTGATGATCAGCAAGTGTGACCGCCTCTATAAAAGCCGAAGTTTTAGCAGTTTACTGATCTGGAGCATTCAGGTGTGTGTTAACACAATGCCAAGGAGGAAAGACATCAGCAATGATCTTAGAGAAGCAATTGTTGCTGCCCATCAATCTGTGAAGGGTTATAAGGCCATTTCCAAACAATTTAAAGTCCATCATTCTACAGTGAGAAAGATTATTCAAAAGTGAAAAACATTCAAGACAGTTGCCAATCTTCCCAGGAGTGGATGTCCCAGCAAATTCACCCCAAGGTCAGACCGTGCAATGCTCAGAGACATTGCAAAAAAAAACAAAAGTTACATCTCAGACTCTACAGGCCTCAAAAGACAGGGGTGCCCAATGCTATATCCAATTGACAAAACATATATGGTAATAAGTACAAAGTTCAAATACTTCAATAATAATAATAATAATAATAATAATTACTTGGTTATTTAGTTAAACCCTTTGGCCAAAGCGTTATAAGAGTTATATCTCAGACTCTACAGGCCTCAGTTAGCATGTTAAATGTTAAAGTTCATGACAGTACAATTAGAATAAGACTGAACAAGTATGGTTTGTTTGGAAGGGTTGCCAGGAGAAAGCCTCTTCTCTCTAAAAAAGAACATGGCAGCACAGCTTAGGTTTGCAAAGTTGCATATGAACAAACCACAAGACTTCTGGAATAATGTCCTTTGGACAGACGAGACCACAATGGAGATGTTTGGCCATAATGCACAGCACCACGTTTGGCAAAAACCAAACACAGCATATCAGCACAAACACCTCATACCAACTGTCAAGCCCGGTGGTGGAGGGGTGATGATTTGGGCTTGTTTTGCAACCACAGGACCTTTGAACCTTGCAGTCATTGAGTCGACCATTAACTGCTCTGTATACCAAAGTATTCTAGAGTCAAATGTGAGGCCATCTGTCCGACAACTAAAGCTTGGCCGAAATTGGGTCATGCAACAGAACAAGCACACCAGCAAATTTACAGCAGAATGGCTGAAAAAGAAAAGAATCAAGGTGTTGCAATGGCCCAGTCAAAGTCCAGACCTCAACCCGATTAAAATGGTGTGGCGGGACCTTAAGAGAGCTGTGCATAAACAAATGCCCACAAACCTCAATGAACTGAAGCAACGTTGTAAAGAAGAGTGGGCCAAAATTCCTCCACAACGATGTGAGAGACTGATAAAGTCATACAGAAAATGATTACTTCAAGTTATTGCTGCTAAAGGTGGTTCTACAAGCTATTGAATCATAAGGTGTGCTTAGTTTTTCTCACATGGCTTCCCCATTTTGGCTTTATTTTTGTTAAATAAATCATGACACAGTGTAATATGTCATGTGTTGTTGTTCATTTGGGGTTGTATTTACCTAATTTTAAGACCTGTTTGCCTTCCTCTGGATCAATATACTGTAAGTACGGATACAGGATAAAGTATCTGTCGTCTAAGTTTAACATAGGTTGAACTTGATGGACGTACGGATTTTTTCACCCTCATCTACTATGTAACTATGTAACTATGTAACTATGTAACTATGTAAGCCAGTTTCGATTGTTATTATGTCCTGATATGTAAAACCATACAATTCAAAGAGGGTGTAGTTTCTTTTTCACACAACTGTATATGCATTGTTCCTCTTTAATGTTATATTGAGTAATATCATGTTGCTATTTTGATATATATGTTTAGTATTTAGTCCCTATGCTATTGTGTCCTCCTATAGTACCCAGATACTGTGTACACTCCATGCGTGGATCTCTTTGGTTTCCCTCATGGAGCATTTACCTCTGCTACATTATTTACATATTACTGAGTATCTTACGGTACCTCATATTCAGGGGTCATATATTGTGTAATAATATATATTTTTTGTGTAGCACTGCTTCCCCCACTTCCTCTGGGAGATCTTGCTAAAGCTACAGGTGTCATGTGCTTGTTACATGTGTGGGTTCAGGAGATGCTGAGGGTCCGCGTTGGTATGGGGAAACAGGACAGGCTTTTGGTGATCCTTCAGGCTCTTCTCTTGGTGTCATTGCCTCCAGTCATAGCAGGCTCCAGGTGTTCTGGAGAGAGTCCCCACCAAGACAGCCTTCAAGCATACTCCTACACAATAGACTGTAGACTCAGGCAGGGGTATATAAAACAGGATCCTTTATTGCATCCACTGCAGGTGTTGTTACAGCGAATACATTGAGCAGCATAGGATCCCAGGACTCTGGATGGTACCTGACATTCTCTCAATTGAGGCCTTGCCATCTAAGATCTTTTTCCCCTCAATCCCCTAAGGGATTGAGAGCATGTCTCCTCCCAGCCAGGAGGGACTCCGCTTCAGCTCAGCTCCAACGCAACTGTAGACTCAACTGAACTCTATAATTTAGGATACAATCTCTTCTAGTCAGAGGGGGAGGGCACAAGGTCTGCACCGATTAGCTTCACACAGACCCAGTTCACCTCCACCCCTGTCACTCATAGTGGCTGCAGGAGGGGGAAAACCCATGATGTTAGCCTGCCATAGCCTGCAACTACTAGGACTTACATGACGACGCAGAAAGAATAACCTGGACCAGCCATGGCTACATTTGTATTTTGGATACATATCATGTGTGCCCCAATTTTTTGGGGAAGATTTCTGTATCTCCCTTTTAGGATACACTCTCTCTTTTTTTTTTACAGCTGAAAACATTTCCCAAAACCAAAGGCTTGTGGTATCCAGATGTTTGAATAAATGGGATCTGGGGATAAGGCGCCTTAAAAGGTTGTGCTGCTCAATTCGTTCTACAAGAGGAGGGGAAACGCAGGAAGGCTTCTGTTTGTAGCCTTAATAGAAAGTGAATCCCTGCGCTTCTCCCATTGGGCTAACAATATCTGGTGTAAAAATATACACAGTGAAACCTAAGTCTGTAAGACAAAGAAGACTTTTGGTTGCATCTTTTGATCAAATCATGACAAGCCTGCTAACCAACATCAAGGTAAGTCTCAATAGCAGGTCCCTATGCATACAAATTCTAGTTTTATGTGCAATATGGGAAATCTGCCCCGGAGGGGATAATAACCAAAGCATATGCTTCAGTGACCTAGAGCAGTTAAAAACGGGTATATACCAGTAAAGATACTCACATATACGCAAGTCTTAAAGCTGCAGTTCAAGCTGCCTCTTACATTTAAAAAAAAATTCCATTCAATATATGCATCAATACAATCTGCACACTGACAAGTGATTAGCTAAATTGCCGATCGATCCGTTCTCCTTTAATCGATCGCCGAATCGGGGGTTATTTAATTCACTGTTAGGCCTGCACAAGAGTACCCAGGGTGCAAAGTTCTGATACAATTGGTGCACTGCTAGAGAGAGAGCAGGGCCTGAGCAAGCCAGAGCCTGTCTCAGAAGAGGAAGGGGGTGTGACATTGTAAATGGTTTCTATAGAAACAAAAATTCTTGCTACATTAGAATACATTAAAAAATGTCGTTAAAAATATATATTTTTTAATGCTACAAGTATTTTCTCATAGTACTGAATTAATTTATTAAAAAAATACACACGTGGGATATTGCTTGAACTGCAGCTTTAAGACATTCACTACTTGTGGAGTGGAAAGTGACACAGAAAGTGAACTTGCGAGGAACTTAGTTGGAGAATTTATACCTTAATAATCTCGTATTTTCATCAATCCATCTCCCCAAGCTATTAAATATTATTCAAATGACGCCTAGTAGAGGTAGAACTTTAAAAAGGGATAGAAAGCATAGGTCCCAGCTTGAGTTTATTGGAATCCAAAAGCCCTTATCTTTTTAATCTAAATAAACTTGAAGCAATACTGGAAGGAGGTAAATGCGGGGACCATTTTATTAAACTGTGGGAAACCCCATGTATAAGAATCTGTGTTAGAGGAATGACCTGGGGAATAGATGATATCAGGAATTAAGTGGAAGGGAGGGAAGCAAAAGGATGAACATGCAATAAAAAAACAAGAAGAGTTCACACAGTTTAAATATTGGATTGGGATTGAGTAACCCGATTATAAAGTAATACAAATTCTGAGATGAAAGCACATAGGGTAGATTACCAGTTCATGAAATAACATTTGCAATAACAATGACATTGGTGAAACGTGGATTTTTAAAAGCGTATCAATGAAAAATGCAAATAAAAAAAGAAATGTCAAGAGAAAGGACGGCGTTATCTAGTTCTATCAGTCTTCCGGCTGCAAAACGGGGGCAAAAGTGGCGCAAACAAGGGGCACGGGATCATTATACCGTAGGAAAGAGATCCCGTACTTCAATGGGATTTATTGTCATTTAGGGCTGAAGGAGTAGATCAGTAGTAAGGCCTTTGAAATAGGTGAGCCATCCTAAACATGGGAATGATGTTGATCCAGGGATTAATCCGATTGCCAATATTTGGAGTCAGGAAGGAATGTATTTTTCCCCTTATGAGATATCATTGGATGATATGTTACTGGGGGATTTTGTTTGTCTTCCTCTGGATCAATATACTGTAAGTACGGATACAGGATAAAGTATCTGTCTTCTAAATTTAACATACTGTAGGTTGAACTTGATGGACGTACGGATTTTTTCACCCTCATCTACTATGTAACTATGTAACTGTGTAACTATGTAACTGTAACTATGTAACTATGTAACTATATAACTATGTAACTATGTAACTGTGTAAGCCAGTTTCGATTCTTAGTGTGAGCTTTCCTTGAGACCTTGGCAAAATCACTTTATTTCCGTTCCTGTGACTCAAGCAAATTTAGATTACAAGGTCTACTGGGCATGGACTAATTGCAGCAAAATTGTATGTACAGCACTATATAGGGAGATCAAAATATTGTTATTTAATAAATATCATTTTAAATAAATATAGTTATTTAATAATGTTGGTTCAATTACTTTGCAACAGTTCTGCCGCTTGGAGACTCCGAAGTATTTTGATAATGTTATTATTGTGATGATATTTCTTGATAAATACTGACTTTGAAGCGGTCACCTTTTCAAAGGGAAATAGTTTACTGGTTCAACTTGTTTTCTCTACAAAGAATTTCAGAATGCTGAATGCTTTTTGTAAATTCTTCTGTTCCTGACCCGACATTACTTTCTGCATCCCTCCTAGTCTGACTTTTTACTGTTGTTATAGAGAGATAGCTCTGACAGGAGTCATTAAGAATTAACAGTGGAGAAGAGGCAGTGTAAGAGAAAGTACATGCGGTCATGCAAACTTTATCATGTATATGAAAGTAATAACTTTGCTAGAAACTCCTGCTAGAGGCCCAACAACATATGCTGTTTTTTGCATGTAAGCGATTTAAAGGGACAATCTCCTCTTGGACCAAAATGCAGTAATGGCAGTGTGCATGTTTAAAGTAGTGTTTCTGCTCTCATTTTTTTTTATTGTAGATTTTAAAAAGGCACTAATCAATTAGCTGTAATACCTTAAAACCACAGAACATGTGGGTTTAAAAAACCCCCCATAGGATTGAAACAGGGGGTCTCCAGAACTTGCCTCCAATGGTGGATTTAAAGCCTCAGCGTCAGACGGGCCAATAGGAAGCCGTTACATCATCCCTTGCGGCTTCCTATTGGCCCGTGCGACCAGGACATTTAAACCTGCAGAGCTGCTAACGGCACTCTCTACGGAGGTATATATCTCTGGAAGCAGTGGTCCCTGGTGGCTGAAATCAATGCGGTTCAATGCGGTTCAGCTCCGGAGATGCCTTGCTACAAACCTATTAAAAAAACACATGTTCTGCTGCTTTAAGGGGTTACATATGGTTGATTGGTGCCTTTTAAAAGGTTATTATGAAAAAATTGTGAGCTGGGACTTCCAAGGGGTATAATTTCCTCTGGCTACTCCCTTTTGTCTGATGTCACTGGGACTTGCACAACCAGAGTCCCCTCTTGGATGTGCCAGATACCTCATTCGGGCACTGTAAAGGTTAACCAATCCAATTAGATTGTTGAATTGTTGAGAAGTGAAGGCAGTTTTTACATACTGATCCTAAAATGCACTTTTTCTTTAGTCTTTAAACAATGGAGCCTTTTGGAAATCTTTTAAGAGCGACTTTACAACTTATCTGTGTTGCGCCAATGGAAATGCTATATAGCTCTTAAGTATGAGCACACGGAAAACCTTAAAGAAAGCGATTTTTGGGGGGACTTTGTTGTGTTATTTAAGGTCAGGCTCTACCGTTTAAATATAAACATCTTGAGATTTGAAACAATTTCTAATTTTTTTATGTGGCTAAAAAAATAATCTCAAAATCTCTCTAATCCCCTGGATTGATTACTGCATTAATTTCAGGAGCTGTCCATTGAATTGTCATGTATTAGTCACGCACCATTAGGTGTTACTGGTTGGTCTTGTAGATACCATGAGCTGCGCAGTTGATCAATTAAACAATAGTATTACAGCAATGTACTTGACCTGGTTGTCATCTATGTACCTCATGTATAACAGATACAACAGAGCTCGTTGTGTAGCATTGCTGAGTACGCTATGCTGTAAATACAGTAGATTTCTCCAGGTATAAGTCCCTGGCCTGGAGAGTTTACAACCTAATAATTGATTGTGGTTGATACAGGGAGTTAACGTGACTTCTCAAGGTCACACAGAGGTGAGTTTAGAGTATCAATTGGATTTACCTGCTTCACAGGCAATGAACTTGCCACTGCTATCACACTCCTAAAACTGTGCAAGTTGACTAACATGCTTCATGTGTTCAAAAGTTCAAAATATTAGAATCGTTGCCAACTGGATTTTTATATTGGGTGGAGATCTCAGATTAGCTGATTATTTTTTGACGCATGAAAGGAAAAAAAAAACTTGATGAATCTTATTACATTATCACATCCTCCCCTAACTTCTCCTTTTACTTGATACAAACACTCTCCAAATTGCTAATAGGCACAAGTGAGACAGCAAAGCTTTATATATATTATACAAGTTATTGCAAATATATATATATATATATTATATATATATATATATATTTGCAATAACTTGGAAAAACACAATAATAAATAGCATAATGTATAGTATCTATTGCTTCACTTGAAAGAGTATAATTGCCTCATACCTAACTGAGGGAAAAGAATGCAGCATCTGTGCCAAAATTGCTGTCTTCTGGCTTTACAACTGAGGCAAAAACACAACAGCAGATTTATTCAAGAAAAAAATCCCCTTCAATAGGATTCCCTTTCTTTCCTACATAATGTGCTGTTTTTGCACCAATTTTGCCCCAAGTTTGCAGCTGAGAGAATGAGATAAAACTATATAATCTGCAACTTCACAGTAGTAATCTTTGCTCTGTCTGCATCCTTTGACATTATAATCCCCTAACTTCCAGTGGATCTGTCTGGTCATAGAATGATTTACAGCATACTGTATGTATCATTGGCTATCCTTGTCCTTTCTTTCTGAGAAGGCCTCTTTTCTTTCTATTTCATCATCACTTCATTGTAAAGTACAGCAGATCTTTTACTGGCTGATTTATACTATATGTGCATTCATTTATTCCTTATTGTAGAATGTAGCTAATACAAATACACATCTCAGACAGGTCTGCAACCCTGCTTTTCACCATCTCTTAGCATACAATGCTTCCTTTTGCAGCAAGGGTTTCTGGGATTCTTTAACTCAGGCTCTGATGGAAAACTGGCTAATATGGCAGGTATAAGCTTATAGGGGTCCATGTTGAAATGGATAAGAAGTGATACTGTGTGCTCATTTGCATATAATGTCCCTGAATCCTGGGCTGCAGTTGCAGTGGAAGCAATGTATGCTAAGAGATAATGGGGAAGGGCAGGGTTTCAGACCTGTCTGAGGCTTGTGAATGTGCTCGCAAGTGATATTTGTATTTGCTGTACCCTGTAATGGCCACTCCCGTGACCTGGTTTTCTCCCGCTTCTGCTACAGTATGTCTATAACCCCTCTAACACACCCTTTCCTCTCTCTGATCATCACCTCCTAAACTTTAACACCTTCCACAACACCTACTTCCACACGCATATACAGAAACCTACATACACTGGCGACACACTTTATTCGAGCTCGGCTAGTCCCACGAATTCGGGTATACCCGGGTGTATTGAGGTTTGTGACTGTTTTCTGCCCGAGTGCATTGAGGTATTTTCCAGGCAGGGATTGAAGCATTTTATTCCCGCTGGCTGCAATACTGCACAGTATATATATATATATATACTGCATTACAATTCCTGAATTTATGCCATCTGGAAGACACGCGAAGCATTGCAGCCTATTAAATCCTAATCATTATCATTTAACAGATCAGCCACCCATCAGCCAGGCATGAACCCAGGCTGGGAAGGCAAATGCAACGGGGCTTGTCAGAGGTGAGGAGCGGCGCATTCCAGGTATCTGCCAGGTACATACTGGGTATTTGCTCGAATAAAGTGTGTCGCAGCAGTACCCTAGACACCCTCCAATTTTTAACATCTCTACAACCTCTCCTCTCTCCAATCCCTAGCCCTCTCCTGTCTCAACCTAGCAACCTCTCTATACAACAGCATACTCTCATCAGCCTTAGACAAGACTGCTCTTGCCACCACACGTCTCCCCCGATAATCCAAGCCTAAACCGTGGAACACAGCTTTCACCCGCTACTTCCAAAAGTGCTCTCGCACGGCAAAACGTTTCTGGAGGAAATCCCGCTCAAAGCAGACTTTCTCCACTATAAATTTATGCTCTCTTCCTACAACACTGCCCTTTCCCGTGCCAAGCAAACCTACTTCTCTTCACTCAAACAAACTTTGTCCTCCAACCCTCAACGTCTATTTGCTACCTTTAACTCCCTTCTCCACCCAACTACACCTACACCCCCATTTACCTTCATGACCCAAGACCTCGCCACCTACTTTATAAACAAGAGTCAGGCATTACATCTCAATGTAATACTCCACACTCAACACTTATTTCCCCTTGCAACCCTAAATCCACTCTCAGCTCATTTTCCCGTGACGGAGGACGAAGTCTCATTGCTCCTCTCATCATCTCGCCCTACATCCTGCCCCCTTGATCCTATTCCCTCAAATCACCTTCGCACCCTCTCTGGCACAGAAAGCCCTTCCCAAACTCACCATTTTAACCCCTCTTTCACCTCTGGCACATTCCCATCTTTCAAACATGCACACATCATGCCTATTCTCAAGAAACCCTCCCTTGACTCATCCTCCCCCTCTAACTACCATCACTCTAACTACTACTGTCTTATCCCCTTTGCCTTCAAGCTACTTGAGCAACTTGTATACAATCGCCTGATCCACGTTCTCCCCTCCAACTACCTGCTTGATTCTTTACAATCTGATTTCCATCCTCCATACTCCACCGAGACAGCACTACCAAAGTGACCAATGACCTACTAACAGCTACTGTAAATCTAAGGGTAATTTCTCCATACTAATTCTCATTGATCTCTGCTGCCTTCAACCGTGTAGATCACACCTTCTCCTACATATTCTCTACTCCTTGATAAAGGACCCCCATGGTCCGAAACACGTAGGAGGTACCGTTTTCACCCCTTGGGGGGTATGTTGTTTGTGAAGATAAACTGAATAAATAGACTTTTATTTTAACACCACCTAGCTCCCTGGCAGTGCACTTTTTTGCTTTTCTTCTCACTGGACTGTTACATTTGGATTTGCACGCCCCTGGAAAGGACCATAACGGATTCGGCTCTACAGATGGAGTGGGTAAGAGTTCTTTATTTATAATATGTGATTATCATAGTTGAGTATATTTAGCACTGTTTGTCTCCAATGAGGGGCCACTTGAGTACTTTGTAGGTGCGAAGGTTGGTCCCCTTCAGGAGACTTATGTGTTTATTTCACTCACATATCACAGTTAACCCACTCCATGTCTGAGTCCGTTTACCAGTCCTGATTATTATAAAAGAAGATTTATATTGGATGTTTTGCAATTCCCACTGACTTTGGAGCACCCATCTCCTTTCCCATATTCTCTACTCCATTGGCCACTGTGACGCAGCTTTTTCCTTCTCTGGTGTCTCCTCCTCGTCACTTCCTCTTTCTGTTGAAGTCCCACAAGGCTCTGTCCTTGCTCCTTTGCTCTTCTCAATCTACACCTCTTCTCTTGGTGAGCTAATACAATCTTTTGGCTTTCAGTATGATCTTTATGCTGATGACACCCAAATCTATCTCTCCTCCCCTAACCTCTGCCCCTCTCTCCTGTCCTGTGTCTCCAACTGTCTCTCTGCAATCTCCTCCTGGATGTCTCACCGCTACCTGAAGATACAGTAAACATGTCCAAAACAGAAATAATATTCTTTCCCCCTTCCACGCCCACCACTAAACCATCGCTCTCCCTCACTGTCAATAACACCACACCCTCCTCAACACCTGAAGCCCGCAGTCTGGGCGTCATCTTTGACTGATCTCTCCTCCATTCCACACATTCAGACCTTCACGAAGTCCTGCCATCTCCATCCATCTCCACCTCTGAAATATTGCCAAGATACGCTCTTTTGTCACTCATGATACAACTAAAATCCTAATTCACTAATCGTCATGTCCCACTTCGACTACAGCAACCTTATCTTAGTTGGCATTCCCCTTGCCCTCCTCTTCCAACCCCAATGCAGTCAAAACGCTGCTGCTAGACTCATCTACCTGACTCACCGATCCACTTCTACTGCTCCACTATGCATATTCCTACACTGGCTTCAGAAAATCTTAGTAATGACTTACAAAGGTCTCAATGACACAGCCCCCTTTACATCTCAGCCCTCATCCACAAATACATACCTACACACCCCTTATGTTCTGCCCACAACATCCACTTTTCCTCCCGCCTTATTACCTCCTCTCACTCCCGCTTGCAAGACTTCTCCCGGTGCTGCCCTCTCTCTCTGGAATTCCCTACCACGTACCATCAGACTCTCCCCCATCTTTCAGATGTTTAAATACTCCCTGAAAACTCACAAACTCTTCTCCCTATCCAACCCCATTGGGTCCAGCTTTGTGGATGGACCAATTTCCACCCTATGCAAAAAAAATAATACCCCACTTCCATCACACCTTAATGGCTTTAGCTGTCAGACGGGGCCATATTCTAACCTGAGGCACACCTTATCCTACAATGAGCAGACACCTTACCTTCAGCATTCTCCTTCTTGTTTCAACATTGTACTTCATTCCCTCCTAGATTGCAAGCTCTTATGAGCAGGGCCCTTTGTATCTGTTTGTGCATTTTCTCCTCACCTGAATGTAATGGTTTATGTTTTTGTAATATACATTTCTCTGTACCTCCCCACACCGCCCTGCAGAATATTTTAGTGCTTTACATATAAACGATAATTATAATAATAATAATATGTATGTCTCCCAACTCTTTACACTACAATCTAGCCACAATGCTGCTGCGAGAGTTATCTCACTCGCTTCCTCTTCTGTCTCTGCCCCTCTCCTTCTGATATCCCTTTAATGACTCCACATTAAACTCTGTATTAACAATAGAATTCTACTTTTCTCTTTCAAGGCTTCTTCTTACATCGCCGCTCTGATCTCCTATTATACCCCTTCTCGTGTCTTACCGTGTGCCGAAGGCGGTCTCCTCTCTGCTTCATGTGTCTCTACAGCACTCTAATGTCCTAAACATTATTAACTTTTGACTCCATACCTGTGGGACTCCTTCTCCTGCAGCATTCTCCAATCCACTTTTTGTGAATCTCGCCTATAGGTGCATTGTCTTAAGAAACCACTCTGCACTTCCCTGTGCTGGGAGCTAAGGGAAAGGAGATGTAACCAAGGATAGATGGGCAATGAAGACATTCTCGCTGCAGGTACCTGATCAGGAAATGGGAGGTGGGGGGAAGTTTCTTCTGGACAGAGTATGAAGATGTAAAAACTGCTAAGGTCATGTAACAATTGATTTATACTATCAATCTCCTAGATACATTTCAGCATTTTGTTCTGAAAATAATCCAGTCTCTGAGGAAACATGAAATTCTGCTTTAATATCTCCTACGTGAGACAGACTTCCATGGCAACATCTTAAATCATGAAGGATGAGCTTTCTGTTTAGTTACTTTGATTCCACTCTTATAATTGTTTTAAAACAGCTTTCTAAGTTCTTTAAAACTCCCACACGTACAAAAATAAATCCTTTTCAAATAGCAAGGTCTTCACCTGCTCAATCAGAAGAGATGCCACTGCACAGATTCAGTCTGAGCAGCCACATGATTCCTCATGCATTTTATTCTATTATGAACAAGATCCATTCTCAAAGCAACAACATTTCACTTTGGCTACGGCCCCCAGTCACTGCGTGCATGTGCGCATCGGAGTGCCTGGAAGCGTGTGCACCAGTTTCAGCCACGATCTAATGTCTAGGAGTCGCGAAGGGACGCACGTCTTGGCAAGAGCAGGGGGAGCAAAGACAAGATTTAGGCTACGGTCCCAGGGGAGGCATGGTGGGGGTGTGGCCATGATGTCACACTGCTGGTCCACCCTCATTGGCTGAACCGCAGCCGTGACGTGGCCATCACTCAGCCACGGCACCTTTTGGGAAAGGTGGTAGCGCATCGCGCTTTCTGAATGCACGCGAAGGTAGTGACTGGGGCCGGCTCCATAGAGGGCCGCATCTTGTTCATGTAGCGCATGCCATAGCGTGCGCAGCCGCGAGCAGTGGGGATGAGGCTTTAGTGAACTGGAAGAAGAGTGGCCTTGCAGACAGAGTTGCTGATGTCTTTGGACCAGTTGAGGAGTTAAGCCGTGATTTACTAAGCTCTCATAAGGGATATCAGAGCTTGGTCTGGCGTTAACTGATGACTTATATGGCAGTTAACACAGGATTGAGCTCCAATACCAAGTATCAGAGCTTAGTGAGTCTAAGGGGCCTATTCACTAAACTTCGATAAGTGACATAACGCTTGTGAAGTGCACTTTATAAATGATTTTGCATGTGATAACCTGTCACAACCGCGTTTTAACAAACATTATCACTCTTGCTCTGACAAGCCGTGCGGTAGCTCAAAAAAGGCTCGTCAGAGCAATTTGTGCCAGTAACTGCTATTCATAAAGCTCCGAGATGCAAATCGCGGGTAAAACACTCCCATTTTTCTCTCACTACCTAAAAGGAATTGCGATGGGGGATTTCTTAGCCTAATAGATATCTCCAGATGTATATACAGGTAGTCCTCGCTATCCAACGTTTCATTTTACAACAAATGGCATATCCAATGCAACCCTATGGGTTGTTTTTCGACGCCTGAATGCGTTATCCAACGCTCACTGCTACTGATTAACATGGGACTCACTTTACAACGGTGTCACTATCCAACGCTACTTCCAGAACGGGTTACATTGGATAACCGAGGACTGCCTGTCTGTCCCCTCAAACCTCCCTCCAAATAAATTAGGGAGAAATGCCTGTGCTGAAAAATGAACATACCTGAGGTACCATGGGAGATATGCTAATATTTATATAAAGTATATTTAAATGAGTCACTCTTCTTAAAACATATCCTTAAGATCAATCAGTTTAAAGACCCTTGTGATGAAGGGGGTACCAGTGTCAGACCCAACAGGACTAGAACCCACAACTTCTGCTATTCAGGACAGCTGCTCTACTATTTAACTAACCCAGATCCTGGGAAGTTGAACTGTCACATATCTCTCAGGTGTCTCATTTTAATATGTAAAGCACGTGACAATGTATAATTCTACGTTCTTACCTAAGCTGCCAATCGTTTGGTGCTCCTGTTATAATTCTGTAACATAATGGTTGCCTTTCAGTTTAAATTAATCCTTATATACCATAGGAAAAGTATGGGAGGGGTGGGAAAGGAAAGTAAACCTCTGCTCAGCTAACAGGTAAGTTTTTAATGGTGTAGATAAGGTGCTTGTCTGAGAATTGTATTTGCAATAAACCGAAAGAGAAAGAACTCAGTTGAAGTAGCACTCAATTATCAATGCTGATTAGTGTATTGATTAAAAATAATCTTTATTATTCAATTTAAATGTTAAAATAAATGGTGTACAAAGAAAAAAGAAAAAATTATCTTGACATGAATATGTCAGATATCTGGGACTGTGCCAGTAGTAGCGGATCGCTACATAAGGATAGACCCCTATTGTCGGTCTAAGAGTAGCAGTGTCTAGTTGCTTACGTTGGTAAAAGTAAGTAATTACACTCCCCCTTGGCCAAGATGAGGAGTATAGTGATGTGGAACTACAGATGTATATCTTGTCAGCTGCTTGTATGATATAGTTTAACACAGCAATTTGTGCTGTAGTGATATGGTATGTTGTAGTTAAACGCCACGTTGCTATGCAGATGGAGGAGCAATAGAGTGCAGCCTTGCTGCTTGTCCTCAGTATATAGATGTATATCTAAAGTTTAGCCATATATACAGCCCCTTGCTCTGAGCCCCCCGTGGTCGCAGTTACCATCAGGGGCAGTTAGATAGCAGTGAAATGCTGTCAGGGCAGTAGGAATTGCGGATGTAGGATACTACCTGTGTATCAGCTGTTTGGCTCTGTTTGGACAAAGTTGCACACAGGTGTGTTCCGCTCCTAATCACTACAATAGGTGTTGCAGTGGAGTGTTAGGTTAGCTGTATTGTCTATAATGATGGCGTTCCAAACCATTCACCTCAATATCGCAGCCATAGTAATAATAAAGTCCACCACTACTGAAGTAAGGTAAAGCTGACACTGCTACAATTTAAAAAGCCCCGTCGACGATCGTTTCGCGTCTGCTGCTTTATCAAGACTCCTGGGATTAGCCCAGGGGTCTTGATAAAGCAGCAGACGTGAAACGACCGGGGCTGTATATATGGCTAAACTTTAGATATACATCTATATACTGAGGACAAGCAGCAAGGCTGCACTCTATTGCTCCTCCATCTGCATAGCAACGTGGCGTTTAACTACAACATACCATATCACTACAGCACAAATTGCTGTGTTAAACTATATCATACAAGCAGCTGACGAGATTTACATCTGTAGTTCCACATCACTATACTCTTCACCTTGGTCAAGGGGGAGTGTAATTACTTACTTTTACCAACGTAAGCAACTAGACTCTGCTACTCTTAGACCAACAATAGGGGTCTATCCTTATGTAGCGATCCGCTACTACTGGCACAGTCCCAGATATCTGACATATTCATGTCAAGATTATTTTTTCTTTTTTCTTTGTACACCATTTATTTTAACATTTAAATTGAATAATAAAGATTATTTGTAATCAATACACTAATCATCATTGATAATTGAGTGCTAAATTAATCCTTAAACTCAGCAGCCACAATGTACTCTTTTATTACTAAAGTAACATGATCTATTGTTACAGTTTGCAGATCAAACTGCTGGGAACATTGGCAACAAATGATCACAAACGGGAAAGTGTTGCAAAGATCTTGTATTGCTTGGGAAGTGGGCTATAACCTGCTACATTGATATACAAATACAGTATAATCTGTTTAGTTTACCTAATGTTACACAAGTTTGCTGTTGAGAATAGAGGATGGAGTAATTTTGCTCTTGGCACACTATTTAGTCACCATGTGTGTGCTCTCATATCTGTTTCCCTCTTTAGTTACCCAACGTCCTCCCTTTTCCAGTTTCCCATATAGCATAACATTTTATTGTGATCCCACACTTTTATTGTTGTCATAAACTTCAAAACTATTACAGCCTTGAAAAAGGACAGTTGTATTTTTATTCAAGTAGTTGCTTGAGTAAGATAACGCTGCATGTTGGTCGTGTTATGTTGGGAAGAAACACATTGGCCATCTCCTCTAAGTGGCAAGAATAAGCGCCACAGTTTCACGCATCTTTAACTATGTCTGTCACAACACTGCTAATTGCAAGGAAAATATTAGCAAATAGTGCAGTGTTCCAGAGGAGCTATCGTCTAAGTGTGCAGGGTCATGATGAATGCGAGAAAAACAGCAAAGTCAGCAAGCATTTATATTCATGTAATGCCACAACCATCTGGGGAAACCTTAAAGATGAATTAACCTCCCCTTCAAAAGTCTGATGACCTGACAATCCAGCACAAATACCTTCATGAAGACCATCAACAACAAGGATGACGACTGTAAGCAAACTATCCCTTCACAATCCACAAATAGCCCGAGTTGACAAATAGTTTACGATCAATGTGTATTCAGCGTTACAAATGTGCTGAAAAACACTTTCGTAATCAGTTTTCTTTTTTAGAATTAACCATTCTTTTTTCACTTACAGCAGCAATCTGCTCTACTCACCATGAAAAATGGTTTCCTTTCTTTCTACCATTGTGACGTGCTTTGTTCTGCTGTGTTTGCCACTCTTTTGGATTCTCTAGTCTAGCTGCATACTGGAGTTATCAGTTGCTGATAATTTGTCTGGCAGGGAACTTAAGATGCCAGCTACCTTGCTCAAACATAAGCACAACACAGCTGCCTAGTTAAGAACTGATGCCAACAAAACAGCAAAACATACCCAAAATACAAGGTTTTGGGAAAAAAATTAAAAGCAACAATTAAATCAACAGAACATAAACTATGGCTTCATTTTAGTTTTGGGGGGATTGATGCTTGTAGTCAATTATTTAATTTTTATTTATTTATAAAATGTTTTACCAGGAAGTAATACATTGGGAGTTACCTCCGTTTTCAAGTATGTCCTGGGCATAGTTAATATGACAAATAATACATGGTTACAAATACAGTTACATAAATGAACAGGGTATACATTATATACGATACATTGCATGCACAGTTAGAGAAGATGTATATTATAGGCGTATGTAACAGTTACAGACCAGATTAAAATATGAGACAGCCTTAGTTTTGAAAGAACTTAAACTGGTGGTGCATGTGAGTGTCTCCAGTAGGTTGTTCCAGTTTTGGGGTGCATAGTAAGAGAAGGAGGAGCGGCCGGATACTTTGTTGAGCCTTGGGACCATGAACAGTCTTTTGGAGTCAGATCTCAGATGATTAGTGCTGCATGTGGTAGGGAACATTCCCTTAGAAACATTCAGAGCAACTGAAATGAGAAATTCATCTGTATTTATTTCAGCCTGGTGTGCTCTTTTAGCCATTTTTTTCATTATTTGTCTGTCTCTACATCAGGGATTTCCATCCTTTTTTGTTTGGAGGAACCCTTGAAGTATATCGAGGAATTTCGGGGAACCCCTATCTGGCTGACACATATTAGGTTCGACAGGGGTAAATCACAACATATCACACCTCACGAGCCACCACTATTTCCCACCATCTACCCATGTATTTCTCTCCCATCCATCTCA
Organism: Ascaphus truei; assembly: GCF_040206685.1. Classification (NCBI taxonomy): domain Eukaryota; kingdom Metazoa; phylum Chordata; class Amphibia; order Anura; family Ascaphidae; genus Ascaphus; species Ascaphus truei. The sequence continues at coordinate 514,254,845 of NC_134483.1, forward strand.
CTAACTCTCCCCCCTCCCGCCTCACATGTATTTATCCCTTGCGTCTCACTCTTACACCCTCTTTTCCTCACTCACTCCCTCCTGCCCCCCTCTCTTCTCTCGCTCTCGCCCCTACCTTCCATCAATTACCAGACTCTCACTCAATCCACCCTACAAAATACATACAAAAAAAAAACACCACTGGGGGAGGGGAGGGGCTGTGGTCCATAGGAGGAACCCCTGAGACTGCTTCAAGGAGCCCCAGGGTTCCACGGAACCCTGGTTGGAAATCACTGCTCTACATCAACTAATCACACTGAAAGGCTGTTTCATGCATTCACTACTTTTTTCCATAAGGAAACATTATTCACACACCCACTGGATCTTCCTCACTCGCTAAGACCTGGCTGTATTAGAATGGCACTTTTATCCTGCCATTGTTTTCCAAAACTAATCTCTGAACACTCTGATTCCCAATAGCTCTGATTGTCTACACTCAGCAAGGACTGCACCTGCATCTGCACTGAAGAACCAGTTCTCAGGTACTGTGTACATGTTTTATACAGTATTACACTATTGTGTTTTCCTTTTTCCCTCCAATTTTAAGGTTTTTCCTTATCCAGTTTAAAGGTCTATACCCCCTAAACTATTTTGTCATACGTAAGCCATTATAATACACTATTGGTTTGGTTGTGTTTGCGCCCCCATATTTCTGTTTCTGTGTTGGCTACAGAACTGCTTAACCCCAGGGACATTTTGCCCTCAAGTAATGTTTGATGGTGTCTTAAATACTCTTTCCTTGTTTAACTGAATGACTTTATTTTGCAGCATCTTTGAAAGGTGAGCTATTAACAGAGCCTGGATATACTAACCAGTTGGTCTCTAACTGTTACCGAGGATACACATTATGGTGATGTGAGCTATGAGAAAGGTGCATTCATACATCATGTTACGCAATTAGCGCATTGCTATAATTAGATGTATTCGATCGATATAATGACTGTTCCTGCTCCTTCACAGTTCCTGCTTTAACTCAAATAAAATTAGTCATAGGTATAATAGAAATAAATGAATAAATACGGTTCTTTTACAACATCGTCATATTCTGCAGCTCTGACATATTTCTTGGTTTAATTATTTATTGGCTTAACCATTCTTATTATCATTCATATAACTATTAATGTCGCATACATGCTGGCTTTCATCTTGGTGTTGGGAGTGCAAATTATAAGATCAAAAATGATACAGTGGTGAGAATTTATCAAATAGACTATAATCCAAAAGATAGGATTGGGACAGGAAATGTCGGCAATCTGCTTGAATAAAAGGACATTCATCTGACTTTCTGTTTAGCTAAAAAGAAATGTGGAGACATAAACATGAAGGGACCGTGAGGCCCAACAAGTCATACTGATTGCTGTGAATAAAAACACACTCACCCACTGGGAGATGCACACCTTGAACCTCCAGCTAAATCCAGATCAGGAGAAAGTGGTGGCATCTCAGCACACTGGGAAACAAGGGGTAATAGACAACACTTTACAGGGATTCTGAACTAAGTGGACCTGCCGCTCCAGCCTATCATGTGATTGTTATGGGTCAATGTGTAGGAACGGTAATAGATGTAGATACATTTGCTCTGTGCTCTGGGTACTGACAGGCTAGTCTCTAACTCTATCTAGTTTTGTACCTGTCCTCTACAGCCCATCATTATATTCTGTGCAATCAGGACTTTTGGATACCAATATATAATAAACCAGGGGTTGTCAAGCTAGGGTTCCAATGGTTTTTATTATAAAGCCCCTAAATTCATTTCAGGCAACCCTTATCTGCAGCCAATGGATGCGCAGTGTCAGTGGATCATCACTGAAGGTTGATTTGGGATACAATGCTTTTCAGTCTCTGCTCAATTAGTCTTATATATGTGTGTTTGTGCAGATAGATAGATAGATAGATAGATAGATAGATAGATAGATAGATAGATAGATAGATACTGTAGATAGATAGAGGGAGAGAGAGAGAGAGAGAGAGAGAGAGAGAGAGAGAGAGAGAGAGAGAGAGAGAGGGAGAGAGGGGACAAGAGGGAGAGGGAGAGAGAGAGGGAGAGAGAGAGGGAGAGAGAGAGAGAGAGAGAGAGTGAGAGAGAGAGAGAGAGAGATCAAAAGAGCTTCATAATTATGGATACTTTCTACGCAATTGTTGACACTGATGTGGTCCACAAGAGGTGAAAGTTTGACACCCACCATACTAAACCATAAATCCCGGTTTAATCCCTTCATTGATGGGACCAGTGGTAGAGCACGCATCATTTGTCATAATCTATTGAAGATCTCTGTGATCTAAGTATGTTGAATTAAACAGTATCAATCTGAGAGGTTAAACATGTAATTTAGCTGCAATAACATAAAAGAACTGTCACAGTGTCATTAAATAAATTCTCTACAAATATTATCATTTAGGGCACCATTTAAACCATGATAAATTAAAAAAAATGCATTTAAAAAACGCAATTTTACACTCTTATTTTATTAAATGCGTATGTCTAACATAGTAAAGAATGCAAGGATTGTGAGGGAGTAAGCAAATCTCACTTCATTTTTCATAAAAAAGTAATATTTCTCCCAAACAGGATGAAGATACAATAAAACCATGTAACCTGAGTGAAAAATGGAATTGCATATAAACAAAAATGTTTTGGTTTAATTACACTGGGACTACACCTTTATGTACGTGAAATAATTGCTTTAAAAATAATAATACTGTTTGCATTCATTGTATTTCCAGCTAGAACATGTTAAGCAGTGTTAATTTATTCTGCTAAGTGCTTACATCAACTAAATGAAGACAGTCATAAGGTATAGCGCTGTGAGACGGGGCGGAGAAAAAACTAGCAAAAGTTTTATTCAGGTGGAGTCGAAATATATCATTTAGTCATTTAGGGGCCTATGCTATAAGCATTCATAAAAAAAATCGCTGGGTCATTTAATTCGCCTGTTTTTTGAGTGTTGCTATCATGATATTCAGGAAGCCTCGATTACCTCTGATTGCAAAATTCCTAAAACGGGCGAGTAACCGGCGGCGTGATGATCGCCTCTCAAAAGGCCAAATCCATCGATTTCTTTCAGCTGCAGAGAGAGCCGCCTCTCCCTGTGCAAATCTCACCCCAAAATGTATGTTTTTTAATATAAATGTTATTACTAGAGTAGATGAGCAGGGGGTCTCCGAGCAGAACCGTGTTGATTTCAGGTCTGGGGACCCCTACTTCCTGAGATACAGGCCCCGTTATGGGGTGCCGGTATCTCCTATGCATTTTATTCCCATGGTCTTTTATGTTATTGCAGCTAAATTACATGTTTAACCGCTCAGATTGATACTGTTTAATTCAACATACTTAGATAACAGAGATCTTCAATAGATTACGACAAATGATGAGTGCACTACCACTCGTCCCATCAATGAGGGGATCAAACAGGGATTTAGGGTTTAGTAATTATGAAGCTCTTTTGATCTCTATCTATCTATCTATCTATCTATCTATCTATCTATCTATCTATCTATCTATCTATCTATCTATCTATCTATCTATCTATCTATCTACAGTATCTATCTACAGTATCTATCTACAGTATCTATCTACAGTATCTATCTACAGTATCTATCTATCTATCTATCTATCTATCTATCTATCTATCTATCTATCTATCTATCTATCTATCTATCTATCTATCTATCTATCTATCTGCACAAACACACATATATAAGACTAATTGAGCAGAGACTGAAAAGCATTGTATCCCAAAGCAACCTTCAGTGATGATCTACTGACACTGCGCATCCATTGGCTGCAGATAAGGGTTGCCTGAAATGAATTTAGGGGCTTTGGAGATCATAATCAAAACCATTGGGACCCTAGCTTGACAACCCCTGGTTTATTATATATTAGTATCCAAAAGTCCTGATTGCACTGAATATAATGATGGGCTGTAGAGGACAGGTACATAACTAGATAGAGATAGAGACTAGCCTGTCAGTACCCAGAGCACAGAGCAAATGTATCTAAATCTATTACCGTTCCTACACATTGACCCATAACAATCACATGATAGGCTGGAGCGGCAGGTCCACTTAGTTCAGAATCACTGTAAAGTGTTGTCTATTACCCCTTGTTTCCCAGTGTGCTGAGATGCCACCACTTTCTCCTGATCTGGACTTAGCTGGAGGTTCAAGGTGTGCATCTCCCAGTGGGTGAGTGGGTTTTTATTCACAGCAATCAGTATGACTTGTTGGGCCTCACGGTCCCTTCATGTTTCTGTTTCCACATTTCTTTTTAGCTGAACAGAAAGTCAGATGAATGTCCTTTTATTCAAGCAGATTGCCGACATTTCCTGTCCCAATCCTATCTTTTTGATTATAGTCTATTTGATAAATTCTCACCACTGTATCATTTTTGATCTTATAATTAGCACTCCCAACACCAAGATGAAAGCCAGAATGTATGCTACATTAATAGTTATATGAATGATAATAAGAATGGTTAAGCCAATAAATAATTAAACCAAGAAATATGTCAGAGCTGCAGAATATGACGACGTTATAAAAGAACTGTATTTATTCATTTATTTCTATTATACCTATGACTAATTTTAATTGAGTTAAAGCAGGAACTGTCATTATATCGTGATGTGGGACATTTAAATGCATAGAGATACTGACACCCCCGTGGGTGTCTGGGGGCCCTATGGTGGTCCCCGCGGGTGTCCGGGGATCCGCAGGTGGTCCCCGTGGTTGACCAGGTGATAGGTTACATTAGTTCAAAAGGATTTGATGTCACTTTAAGGGATGATGTCACATCCTTTTGAACTAATGTGACCTATCACATGGTACAGAAACCAATGGGATTGTCTTTAATCCCATTGGCTGTAATAACATGTGATATAGTCATGTGGTTTTAAGGATGTGACGTACCTCCTTTGGAGATCATGTCACATCCTTAAAAAAAAAAAGGGAGGAGGAGGCGGGCACATGATACAGCATCCAATCGGATTGAAGCGGTACCATCTGACCATAAAATGTGACGTCACAGGCCCCATATAAGGTCTGTACGTCTCATTTTACCTCAAGAAGCCAACGAGAGAACATCCTGTTCTGGATTTACCATTGGGTTTTCGATTGACAGATGTAGAAAGAAGATTAAAGAAAATAAGATAATAATGACAGATGAAGAAAGAAGATGGTGATAGAAGATAAAAAAAAAGATTTTTTTTACCTAATGCTGGTCTTCAAGGTGTAGAGGTGTGATGGGTGCTCCAACAGTCCTGGAATATTATATATGTTCATCAATCATATAAAAACAGTGAAGACTCAAAGATGGAGTCCTTACCTCCTTGTTTGCTATGTCTGATTGACAATAAATTCATTTTTTACTTTTGATACACCTGTGTCCCTGGGCAGTGCGCTGCTTTGTGCATTCTTTTGCATCTTTTGTATCGTTTGGTCTTCAAGGTGGATGGTGTTGGATTGCAGGTGATGACGTCGCGGTACTAGAGAATGCAGATACAACAGGATTCGGAGGGTGAAGACTTCTAAAGGTAAGATATTGAATATGTAAATGTCTTTTTTTCAGGTTTATTTAATTGTACTGTATTTATTTAATGTTATGTTTGTGATTGCCCATTAATTGATAATGTATTAATCTGTGCCCCTTGGTACAGATAAATTCAGTGACAGCCAACGCATTTTTTTGTTTTGTTAGTTTGCTTTTATTTATTTAATTGGTTGGTTAGTGCTTTTATTTATTTAATTGGTTGGGTAATGCTTTTATTTCTTGAATTGTGGTGTTTAGGTGCTTGTGTATATCTTTTATTATTGTGTATTTTTGGCCTTCATGCTTTATTATTAGGGTGATCATTGACTGCTATAGTGGCTTATCATGCCCATATTATATGGGTATGATGTACCACTATGCCTATCAATGGGTAGAGGGTGGGTATAGTGGTCCTGGGGTGGATGTTAGGCCACCTTGTGGGTAGCAGGGGATGGGGGTTAACATCCTAATTACTATAGTGGTTATTAACCAGCAGATACCCACGGGGGCCACCCGAGGGCTCCCAGACATCCATGGGGACAACCTGAGGACACCCGGACACCCACGGGGACCACCTGAGGGCCCACAGACTCTCGTGGCCTCTGGTATCAATCATGTGGGAGTAGAGGAGGTGAGTATTAGTGTTGTTGTGTTTTTAATGTTTATTGTGGGTAGCTGGGGTGGGTGAAGGGTTTTTTTGGCCCTTGGTGGGAGGGTAGCGGGAGGGGTTAACCCTTTCATTGCCTTAGTGGTTAGCCGCTAAGGTAATGAAGTTGACTGTAAATGCATTTTTATTGCATGGGATTCATGCCGGGAGTCTCCGTTGCTGATATTAATGGGTATCAGCTCCGGAGACACCCGGCATCAATCCGATGCAGGAAAAATGAATTTCTTTTTCTAAGTTCTGTCTTGATGGCTCTCAGCGGCTTCTCACCAGCCTCACACCAACTTTTCTTGGCGTGAGGATTTGGGGAGAAACTCGCCATTCTAGAGCCGCGATAGGCTTCGATAATCTAATCGCGGCTACTAGAATTGCACAAGTTTCAGAACCTGTCGATAAGTGGCTTATCGACGGTCACCTGGCGATGTGTTTATGACGGATTACATTTTTGGCGATTTCATGCCTTTATCATCCACTTATCAAGGCTTACTGAATAGCAGTAGGCATTTTGGCCGATAAGTGCTCGATAAGTGGCTTATCGGCGCTTATAGCATAGGCCCCTTAGACATTCCCCTTATAAGCTTCAACCACACATTAAATAAGTTATGGTAGGTGAAAAAGTGCTGAAATCTCTCCACCGTATAGCGTACAGCAAAGAAAAGTATCACTTACGAGCACATTCACATGTCTCAGACAGGTCTGCTTTTCCCCATTATCTCCTAGCATACAATGCTTCCGCTGCAGCTAGGGATTCTGGGAAATGACATGCAAATGAGCACACAGTTGCAGACCTGTCTGAGACGTGAATGTGCTCACAAGTGATATTTTTATTTGCCACATATGCCACAAACTTCTCTCCTAAATGGTGTCAGTGTTGTTTAGATTGAAAATCTCCATTGGAATAACAAAATTGATAGTTTTTTTTGTTTTTTTTTAACAACTCATTAACTATGTGCTGACCCTCTGCAAATAGAGCTGATTTAGTGCTTCATTACTTAGAAAAATAGCCCCAATGGAAAAAAAAAGCACCATGAGTATCAGCTCGCTTGTACCCATGAATAACTTTGAAGGAAAGGAGGGGGCAGACCTAGAAATATGCTTTGCCTGGATCTGGTAGTCTATTACAGATCACATCACCATCCATCACTGCCTACTTCACTGACACTCTCCTGCCTTTGTCTCCCGATGGAATTCACAGACACTGTGAAAGGTAGAGCAATTTCACTGGCTTTTACCTTCCCTCCATATATCAAACAACCCATTGATGAGGCAGAAAAGAACAGCAATGTCCTTCTGTGCAGGAGTAGGCCTGGATAGCTATGTCAGCAAAGGAATTAAAAGAGAGATAATTGCTGCTGTAAGGCTGCTGTCCAATCCCAACACACGCAGGAGGCACGGAAATATGAAAGCATTCAGCCACATGCTCTCTTTTGTGGCATTTTTAAAGATCAACTGCAGATATCAGTGTAAATAAAGTTAAGAGTGAATTCTGCATGTCTACCACAGCTCCCCAAAACAAGGTTTATGGATAATGATATAACCAGACATTTAAAAAGTTATGGTCGGTAAAAAACCCTCCACCGTAAAGTGTACAGTAAATAAAAATACCAGTTGTGGGGCATTTGCCTGTCTCAGACAGGTCTGCAACCCTGTCTCTCACTATTATCGCTTCCACTGCAGCCAGGGATTCTGGGAAATGACATGTCAATGAACACAGTCTGTCACTATTTACTTCTCATCCATCTTAACATGGACCCGTATAAGCTTATGCCTGCCGCATTACACAGCTTTTCAGCACTGCCTGGGTTAAAAAAGTGCATAGCCAGTAAACCTGCTCACAGACAGCTGTTTCAACCTTTTGGGTCTCATCAATGTGAGGTTGGTTGCTGACATTGCAATGTGAAGCTGGTACGCGGGAATAACCAGAATTATATAAAAACTTTTTTTTAACATTTTTATCTCAAGCTGTGCTGACCAGCTGCGTAATGCAGGAGACAAGAACTCTAATATCCTTAAGAAGTAGAGAGTGACACATTCAGTGTGCTCATTTGCATGTCAGTACCCAGCATTCTCGCCTGCAGTTTAAGAACTGGATGACGTGATAATGGGGGGAAGCAGGTTTGGAAGATGCGTAGAAGACATGCTGCTGCATTCATGTGCTTCTAACTTGCACAGTAGAGTTTTGTTCAGCACTATTTTACCCACCATAACCTTACCAAGTCTCTATCTGTTATAGCATACGTTTGATGTATCCAAGGGCGGGCCTAGCAACAGCCAGAAAGTGTCAGCCTGAGGGGTGGATAATGGTTGGGTCACATGCTGGATGTGATGGCCTGTCAGTATCCAGACCTGTACTGTTACAGGGCTGGGTTACAAGCACATCCCAAGGTTATAAATACTGGCACTTTCCCAAAAGTGGGTGTGTCTCTTTCCTCCCTCTGTGGAGTGAGTACCAGCTACCCTGGATCTCATTAGGAAGCCAAAGGAGGAGCACCATGCAGAGGGCTGCTATGGGACTCAAGCCCTATCAGTAATACCTTCACTAGGGAAGCAAGGAAAGGAATGCACTTATGTAAGATCCTGAACATGCAATAAATACCATGGACACATCTATCAGTGTGATTCACTGTCTTGGGCTAAAGAAAGGTTTCAGTCTGGGCCATCCTACTACTATCCAGAGGATCCAAGCTGACTGGCGGCGCTGCAACCAATGAACAAAGGTATCCTGTGAACCTGTCCTGATGATTCTCCCCACACCACCGGCGAAGTGCTCAGCCCTCCTGTTACCTCACAGGTACGCACCACACCACAGCAAATATGGAGTAGCAGACCTAGTCTCACTTAGGAGAGGAGACTCCCAGCTGGGAGAGAGTGCCTTGCACTGCTGCTGTGGAAATCACCAAAAGAATAGCTGATGCTGCTGGATCACTTTGTCAAAGTGCCGGTAGCGCACGAAACGCGTCAGAGTGCCCCTCCGTGAGGTGCTTTCTATTCTTTGTATATGTCCACCTAACAATAAATACTTTTAAGTGATCCAGCAGCATCAGCTATTCTTTTGGTGATTTCCACGGCAGCAGTGCAAGGCACTCTCTCCCAGCTGGGAGTCTCCTCTCCTGTACCATTCCTTTGAGTCAGTGCACGCCTATTCAGATCTTCAGTCAAGTGAGTACAGAAGTTTTTATTACTTCCTTTCATTCATACTGTGATCCAGCTCCAGGACATTGTCAATCCATTAAGTTGGGGGTCTGGGTTGATCCACACGGGCGACCCTGACTTACCCCATTTATATTTTTGGTTTATGCCCTATCTAGGAGCTTATTTAGGATCAACATCTGGATTGTTACTGTGGACTTTAATACTTTGGATTATCAAGTCATTTTGCCATTTTTTGTCACTATCCTAGAGCTCTACTTTGGGAGGTATTCCTCCTCCTGTTTTTCACTAATCTCACATAGGCCTGGGACCCGGTGCGCCCGGCGGCGCGGGCGGCCACACGCGAGTTCCCCACCAGCAGGGGAATCCTGCGGAGCCGGTCCCGTTCCCCCCTGGCTGCACAGCTCACTACACGCTGTGGCACGTCAGCCGCTATGGGATACAAGAGAATGGTGATCCCTAGCGTTGACAAGTCACGTGGTGTGGCTGTAAGCCAATGGGGAGGGGAGGCTTCGGGAGGAGGAGAGGCTTCGGGGAGCGGGGAGGTGTGTGGAGCGAAAGCAGCGTGAGTGCCTGTCTGTGTGTGTGTCTGAGTGCCTGTCTGTGTGTGTGTCTGAGTGCCTGTCTGTGTGTGTGTCTGAGTGCGTGCGTGCCTGTCTGTGTGTGTGTATGTGTTTGCCTGAGTGCGTGAGTGCCTGCCTCTGTCTGTGTGTGTGTGTATGAGTGCCTGCGTGTGTGTGTGCCTGTCTGTGTGTATGTGTGTGTGTGTGTGTGTGTTGCTTTACTTACCTTCAATCAGTAGCCCGAGCCGTGGAAAAGGGGGGGGGGGAGAGTAGCGGGTCCCTCCGCTCAAGCCACGCCCCCCTCCCGCTCAAACCGCCCACTCCCGCCCACCTCCCGCTCCCTACAGACCGCATATCGCGGTCTGTGTATGTCAGCGCCCCGCCTGTCTGCAGTGCGGGCGCGCTGACTCTGGGAGCGGGGCCTTAGCCTTAGGGTGGGGGTAAAGGGGCTACACTGTAAAGAAATGTTTTCAGCTTTAGATCTAAAAGACTTACTCCTAAAGGCAGAACAACGAACATCAGTAAGTATACATGAATATTTCTCCAAAACCAGTGGGGTGCTTTATATTAGAATATGGGATCAGGGGGCGAATGCGCGGCGCTGGTCAAAATGGCTGCCTGCCTACACAAATGCACCAAAACTTGTATGTATGTGAATAAACAAGCCATCCACACTACATACAGTATCCCCCGTCTGCTGAATCATCTAAGATGCATATTAAGCCAAAAAGGAGCCTCATAAACAAGGTTGTTTACTTTTTTGTCGAAGAAACAGCCCTCACGCCTCTGTCGTGGGCGGCCCCCTCACCAGGTGCTCTGGAGTCATCAGATTCAGATCCGGATCACCATCTATCTACCTATTACTAAATAAAAACAAAAACAAGCTTTCCATAAAGAGCTGCAAAAAGCCATATAAAATCAGAAAGAGACAATCCAAGCAGTAATTTTTAAAAAAAAGTATTTTTTTTAAATACATGCAGCCTTTCATTACCTTTATTGAAAATTAATTACCTAAGCTGTCAATTTATTCATTTTTCCCTTGCTAATTCATCAGCAAATATGCTGCTTCCCAGGGTTCACTAAATGGCTGCCTTTCAATTTCAATCAATACTTCAGTCAGTGTAACCCTGCAGCTACAATGTACCCTTATATTACTAAGGTAACATTATCTATTGTTACAGTTTGCAGCTCAAACTGCCGGGACCGTTGGCAACAAATGATCACAAACAGGAAAGTGTAACAAAGATCGTGCACTGCTGGGGAGGTGCAAAAACCTGCTATAGAAATCAAAGGATGCTCAGTATATTAAAACTTCTCAAAAATGGCATTAAGAGTTGAATTTAAAAAGTAGTAGGTATTATCTAATGTACCCCCGGCTCTCCCTCCAGAAAAAACTGTTATTGGGTAATGTACACCATGTTCTCTGCCCTAGAATCTGGCCAAGTGATAAAGCTTGAGACGTACAGTAAGAGTGAGAGTCCATGTCTACACAACCAAGGACACTGTGATAAAGGACAGCCGGGAAAACCTGAGCTCATCTATGAAAGCTTTTCATTCTAAATCTATGATGATGTTATGCCATTCACCCTGTCCAGGAAATGGGAACTACGGGATGTCACAGCTCACCTCCAACTAAAAGAGGTAAAGCACAGATGCGACTTTCCTTTCTTTCTGTTGAGAGAATCTGTGGCCTGCTCATCACTACCACAGAGGACTACGTGGCTGAAAGTTGATCCCAAAAAACAGAGAGCAGCCCAGCCAGTGAACTGTTTAAAGCCCCATAGCTTAGCTCAGAGGCAAAGTCAGACATCCAGAGTATGGCAGCGGCACCCGCCAAACCTGGTATCTGAGAGAATCCACAGTCTGGGAATATCTCAAATAGCCTTACCAGCCTCGATACAGATAAAGCAACCAGACTCCCTAACATCCACACATCTCGACACCAGCTGAGGAGCTAAATACGTGGTGGACCCGGGTTTCCTGAATTGTACAAAACTGTGTGGTTTAGTGTTATCTGCATATGAAAGTTCTTTATTCTTTTTACTGTTCATTGTTCTGAGACATAATTATTTGTTTGTTATTAAGGACGGCTAGTCCTAATTGAAAAGTAATTTACAACCTACTCATGCCAGTTCTCGTTAGCTTGCTGTAAGTTCTCATTGCAAATGTACAGTACCCCCTTCTGTTTATTATGATTGTGCCCATACTCCCTATTCACCTGCAGAATCACAGGCTCAAGCTAGAAATGTGCCTTCTATCCTTAACTTTATTTTTCTCCCTTAGTTATAGTTGCGTTTTATTGCAGTCACACCTTCTGTGGCTACCTGGCCTCTTCCGAGATCTCTCCTTTCTGTGTCTCCAGACCTATGGAGCTTATATCTGACAACTCTTTTGACTAATAAATAATATGGTGGACCTTATGGCAATCTCTCTATGCATTAAAGAAAGATGGCACTATCTGAGATAAAGGAGAAAAAGGTGACATAATACGGAAGACCAAGCTAGACTTGAAGACCAGGCTTCCCTCAAATCTTCTCACCAGCTCAAAAAAAAAAAAAAAACGGTGGTAGCTATTTTAGTAATAATAAGACTTTCTTTTAAACCCACACTGTCAAATCCATAGAGATGGCAGATTTTTTTTTTATAGGAAATGGAAGCATAAGTGGGCTGAACATGACTACTAAACTGTATGCTCAAAATGAGAAGGAGGCCAATTTTCTTTGGGGTTCCTTTCAAACTATACTATAATATAATAAAGGACCCATTGTAATTAGAGGAGATTAAAATCTATTAATAGATCACTTAAGACATACTGTAAAAAAAAAAAAATCACATTAACAAGGCATACACCACCCACAAACAACTCTGACTTTATTTATGTATTACTCAACCAGGCTTCCTTGGTGGACACCTGGAGATTATATAACCCTTCCCAAGACGCAACACTTTTTTTTAGCCTCTCATGATCCCTATACAAGAATTGATTACGTGACGCCTATGCTGATGAACAGTCCTTGTTTTTGCATAAATTTAGCTTTGTGAATACGCGTTAACCTCAGGGAAAATAACGTACGTTTCTGTTTTAGGTTACGTCACGTTATGAGTCCTGACTTAATTCAGCTTTTTGGATCTGGCTCATATATAGTTATGAAGTCCATCAGCTGTTTTCTGTTTTGGATAATTGTTGATGTGTTAAACATTTTGTTCAGGACTCCTAAAATATGTCTGTGATTTCCTACATTCTAAGTGTAACTTAATGCTGATCAATGTAACTTTGGGAGCGGTGGTGTTTTATTTTCTCATTTACGTATAGACAATATTTTTCAATGAGGCTTTCATTCCTTCGTCTGCAGAGCCATTGCACTTATTGACAGCATACATCTCTCCATACTTCTTTGAGTTATCTGAAGCTTCTGAATTATCTTTGTATTTAGCGTCTACGTTCCACATTCATACGTGAGCACGGGCAGAATACACTGGCCGAAAACGTTCCTCTTGAGGCACAGTGGAAGGTTCCCTTGAATGATTGTCTTGCTTCATCCAAATGCGCTCCATCCCATCTTCATTCTCCTATTGATTTAATTCAAAAGGTTCCCATCCATTGTTACTTGCCGGCCACGGCAGACACAGTCTTTGACTTCTTCTGGTTCTATTCCATTCATTTCAATCTTTGTAGAGTTGACACAATTGTGGAACATCACTTTGTTCTTGCTGAGTTTCATATGGAAGCCAACTGTATTACTTTTATCGGCTAGTTCTCTGATTTAATGTTGGAAGGCTTCTGGACTTGTGGCAAAAATAACAATCCCACCTGCAATCATAGGTGACTCAAATTTTCACTGCTTATTTTGATTCATTTATTCTCCCAATTAATGGTCTTGAACAATTCTTTGACATGGTGTCAATCCAAGCAGTAATTAAAAAAAAAAAGTATTTTTTTTAAATACATGCAGCCTTTCATTACCTTTATTGAAAATTAATTACCTAAGCTGACAATTGATTCATTCTCCCCTGCTAATTGATCAGCAAATATGCTGCTTCCCAGGGTTCACTAAATGGCTGCCTTTCAATTTCAATCAATACTTCAGTCAGTGTAAGCCTGCAGCTACAATGTACCCTTATATTACTAAGGTAACATTATTTATTGTTACAGTTTGCAGCTCAAAGTGCCGGGACCGTTGGCAACAATTATCACAAACAGGAAAGTGTAACAAAGATCGTGCACTGCTGGGGAGGTGCAAAAACCTGCTATAAAAATCAAAGGATGCTCAGTATATTAAAACTTATCAAAAATGGCATTAAGAGTTGAATTTAAAAAGTAGTAGGCATTATCTAATGTAGCCCCGGCTCTCCATCCAGAAAAATTGTTATTGGGTAATGTACACCATGTTCTCTGCCCTAGAATCTGGGCAAGTGATAAAGCTTGAGACGTACAGTAAGAGTCAGAGTCCATGTCTACACAACCAAGGACACTGTGATAAAGGACAGCCGGGCAAAACCTGAGCTCATCTATGAAAGCTTTTCATTCTAAATCTATGATGATGTTATGCCATTCACCCTGTCCAGTAAATGGGAACTACGGGATGTCACAGCTCACCTCCAACTAAAAGAGGTAAAGCACAGATGCGACTTTCCTTTCTTTCTGTTGAGAGAATCTATGGCCTGCTCATCACTACCACAGAGGACTACGTGGCTGAAAGTTGATCCCAAAAAACAGAGAGCAACCCAGCCAGTGAACTGTTTAAAGCCCCATAGCTCAGCTCAGAGGCAAAGTCAGACATCCAGAGTATGGCAGCGCCACCCGCCAAACCTGGTATCTGAGAGAATCCACAGTCTGGGAATATCTCAAATAGCCTTACCAGCCTCGATACAGATAAAGCAACCAGACTCCCTAACATCCACACATCTCGGCACCAGCTGAGGAGCTAAATACGTGGTGGACCCGGGTTTCCTGAATTGTGCAAAACTGTGTAGTTTAGTGTTATCTGCATATGATAGTTCTTTATTCTTTTTACTGTTCATTGTTCTGAGACATAATTATTTGTTTGTTATTAAGGACGGCTAGTCCTAATTGAAAAGTAATTTACAACCTACTCATGCCAGTTCTCATTAGCTTGCTGTAAGTTCTCATTGCAAATGTACAGTACCCCCTTCTGTTTATTATGATTGTGCCCTTACTCCCTATTCACCTGCAGAACCACAGGCTCAAGCTAGAAATGAGCCTTCTATCCTTAACTTTATTTTTCTCCCTTAGTTATAGTTGCGTTTTATTGCAGTCACACCTTCTGTGGCTACCTGGCCTATTCCGAGATCTCTCCTTTCTGTGTCTCCAGACCTATGGAGCTTATATCTGACAACTCTTTTGACTAAATAAATAATATGATGGACCTTGTGGCAATCTCTCGATGCATTAAAGAAAGATGGCACTATCTGAGATAAAGGAAAAAAAGGACATAATAAGCAAGCTAGACTTGAAGACCAGGCTTTCCCTCAAATCTTCTCACCAGCTCAAAAAAAAAAAAAAAACGGTGGTAGCTATTTTAGTAATAATAAGACTTTCTTTTAAACCCACACTGTCAAATTCATAGAGATGGCAGATTTTTTATAGGAAAGGGAAGCATAAGTGGGCTGAACATGACTACTAAACTGTATGCTCAAAATGAGAAGGAGGCCAATTTTCTTTGGGGTTCCTTTCATACTATACTATAATATAATAAAGGACCCATTATAATTAGAGGAGATTAAAATCTGTTAATAGATCACTTAAGAGATACTGTAAAAAAAAAAAAATCACATTAACAAGGCATACACCACCCACAAACAACTCTGACTTTATTTATGTATTACTCAACCAGGCTTCCTTGGTGGACACCTGGAGATTATATAACCCTTCCCAAGACGCAACACTTTTTATTTAGCCTCTCGTGATCCATATACAAGAATTGATTACGTGACGCCTATGCTGATGAGATATACAACAGTCGTTGTTTTTGCATAACTTTAGCTTTGTGAATACGCGTTAACCTCAGGGAAAATAACGTACGTTTCTGTTTTAGGTTACGTCACGTTATGAGTCCTGACTTAATTCAGCTTTTTGGATCTGGCTCATATATAGTTATGAAGTCCATCAACTGTTTTCTGTTTTGGATAATTGTTGATGTGTTAAACATTTTGTTCAGGACTCCTAAAATATGTCTGTGATTTCCTACATTCTAAGTGTAACTTAGTGCTGATCAATGTAACTTTGGGAACGGTGGTGTTTTATTTTCTCATTTACGTATAGACAATATTTTTCAATTAGGCTTTCATGCCTTCGTCTGCAGAGCCATTGCCCTTATTGACAGCATACATCTCTCCATACTTCTTTGAGTTATCTGAAGCTTCTGAATTATCTTTGTATTTAGCGTCTACGTTCCACATCCATACGTGAGCACAGGCAGAATACACTGGCCGAAAACGTTCCTCTTGAGGCACAGTGGAAGGTTCCCTTGAATGATTGTCTTGCTTCGTCCAAATGCGCTCCATCCCATCTTCATTCTCCAATTGATTTAATTCGAAAGGTTCCCATCCATTGTTACTTGCCGGCCAAGGCAGACACAGTCTTTGACTTCTTCTAGTTCTATTCCATTCATTTAAATCTTTGTAGAGTTGACACAATTGTGGAACATCACTTTGTTCTTGCTGAGTTTCAAATGGAAGCCAACTGTCTTACTTTTTTCGGCTAGTTCTCTGATTTAATGTTGGAAGTCTTCTGGACTTGTGGCAAAAATAACAATCTCACCTGCAATCATAGGTGACTCAAATATTCACTGCTGATTTTGATTCATTTTTTTCTCCCAATTAATGGTCTTGAACAATTCTTTGACATGGTGTCTCCCTGTCGCACTTCCTTGCTGATCTTTATCTTGCTTTTATCATCATGTAATCTAATGGTGGATGTGGTATTCTCGTAAATGTTACTTTATAATATCAATGTACGCTTGTTCAACACTTTGTCTTCTTAATCCGTTCATAACCGTGTATTTGTATACATTTATATATTTTTTTTATATAATTTTTATTTATAAATGCATCTATACATATCTATATAAATGTGTATATATATTTGAACTTTACCATAACCATATACCTACACACGTATATGTAGCCCTTTTTCTGACACTCTAAAAGAGACTACGGGTAACTGCACACACCTGCGGCTCCAGGAGTTCTGAGCCTCCGCTAGCTGGGAGCCTGAGGTAACACTTATTAGCGCAGCGCCTCCACTTACCCAGGATTCCCGTGATGTGAGATTCCCCTGGGCAAGAACCATATACACACACATATATGATGCAACCAGTTTTACTGTAATGAACGATACCTTAGCACTCTAACATATTAGCACACAGCATATAACCCAACACATAACATATAACGCAATATAACCTTAACTCAGCTAAATGATAATGTCCTTATAACGTAAGTGGCTCGGCCACGCTCTTAATGAGTATTGTCCTGTACAGTAGTGACTCAGCCACGCTCTTAATGAGTATGTTTTTGTCCTGTCACCGCGTGCCCCACACACCGTGTCCTTTCACTAATAGAAAGAATAACTCTGTGTATTAGGCCTTTGGTCACTCACTAGTGTCCTCCAAGAGTTACGCCTAAGGCGGGATCAGCGCCTGTTGACCGGTGTTGGTGCACGTAACGTAAATACCTTCCGGTCACGGCGGTGACCGGTAATACTTCGAAAAGGATCAGCCGAATCCTTGCTTGACTTTGGTGTCCCAGTGCAGCTGTCTGGTCCCAAACAGCTCACCAGCAAACCTGCTCCGCACGCTTGTCCCTAACTGTCTTCACAGTAAGGTGACTGACCGCTACCACTATGGGCGTCCCTGCAGCACAGCAACCTACTGTGGCGCAAGGGTTTTTCCTAAGGGCCTGCGGGGTAAAGCTAGCCTATGCAGGTGGGTCACGGACCCCCTGCACACATACACCCTCCTCCTTTACCTTCCGGATCCCCTCTGACTAGCGTGGTCTCTCCCCCACGCTTCCCTTTCCTCCTCCCGTAATCCTAGCCTTCTGATTGGCTCCTCAAGTCAGGTGACTGGCCAGGAGCTCATGGGAGTTGTAGTTCCTCAACGGAGCCTTTCTCTTATAGGCCCGTCGTTCGTGCGCTTCCATTGCGCATGCGCGACCTTCCCACTCTCTCAGTGCCCTCTGCAAGGTTGCGCAACAACATGGCGGCGCCCTATACTAGCGTGCCGCCGCGGAACCTGCCACACTCCCACGGAGCGCACAAGGGAGGTTTCTAACACATCCCTACATTTATATAAATCTACTTGTGAGTGTTCCGTTCAGAAAATATCAGAAACAAAAATGAGAATTTTTAAAGAGAAATATGTAGCAGTAACAATGCAAGAGAAGGTCAGATATCATTTGTGAGCCGAACAACATTTTGTAAACGTTTCTTACTAGTCTAATAAATGCGCACCCTCCCCCCTTTCACTTGTGAATATTGTGCAAGTTGAAACGTCAAACTTAATAAAAATGACACCAATGGGGGTAACTCATTTAACAAGGTACGTCCCTACTGCTCCCCAAGTAGGAAACAAATGTGAACTATTAATGATATGTGTAATGTATGCTGCAGTATGGAATGATATGTGTAATGTATGCTGCAGTATGGAATGGAGCACGCGTGTTTCTCTTTATATTTACACCTCACAGGAAGGATTTCTAAATTCTACAGGACTGTTTATAGAAATGTACTGACTGCAAAGCTAGAAGCAGAAACCGCGTCATTGAAAGTCATGCTGTTTTGTTAGGCTGTGCTTATAGTGCCGGCGACGGCGACACGACGTTGCCTCAAAACAAATGCATGGTCGCTTATGTAGGCGCTTATAGTGGACGCGACGGCGACGGGGCGACGGAGAGACCAGAAATTTGGTAGCCAGTATTATTTGATCTTTTGAGAGACGTTCTCCTCATGTGACTGTCCTTTAACCCATCAGATAGTTTCTGATGCAGGGAGAGGGGGAATGTGTCTGTGTGTGAGTGCAGGGAGAGGGGGGGATGTGTGTGTGTGGGGGATTGTGTGTGTGTGGGGGGGATTGTGTGATTGTGTGTGTGTGGGGTTGTGTGTGTGGGTGTGGGGGGATTGTGGGGGGCCCTGCTCCTTTCATTTGTCCTGGGCCCCATGATTTCTGTTGGCGGCCCTGATTGTGTGTGTGTGTGTGTGTCTGTGTGTCTGTCAAGTGAAACACACTATATGAACAATTTTAAAATAGTAAATTCTCCCGTAATTTAAAGTAAAAGTACTGTAAATTCAGCATACAAACAGAAATTACAACTCCTCTCCGTTTCAGCCTTCCCCATTGCTCTTGTCCCCACCCCTCTGCCTTCTGTCACTCCCCTTGTAGCAAGAGACGTCTCCCAAACACAAATTACAACGTTCGCTTGGGCTATGGAGAGGGGAGACGGCATCCGTAGCCGTAGCTGTAGCCATCACTATAAGCGCAGCCTTAGAATCACTATTGCCCCAGTTTTGTATCGGCAAGATTTTGATAAATAACCCCCTATGGTTAGGACTCCACTGACAGATCATGTTTTTAGGACAGCCAATCAATATTCCATTCATATGTTAAGCAGGGGCATTCACATGTGTTGGCTAATTCATTGTCTATTCCAAAGTCTGTCTTGTCTATGGTCCCTCAAGGATAGGGATAGGAACCACTGTCTAAAGAGCATGTTATGGCTGTCTCCTCTGTTCACTTAAGGGGTATGAACTGGGAATCCAACAATGCCGATAAAATGTAAAAAAAACCCACAAACACTTCTTCTTTTAGATTTCTTAATATTAAAGCAAAGAAGGGTGGGGGGGAGCCGTGTTGGTCCTTTCTTCCATGGAGGGAGAGGGAGTAGGTGGTATGCTACCTTTCATTGGACCAACAACTACAGTAGTTGATGTGTTACAAGATTTTGAACCTCTCAGAGTCCTCTATTGGGTGACCCCGAGAGGTTCGGAAACTTGTAACATATCAACTAATTGTTGGTCCAATAATAGGTATCAAACCACCTACTCCCTCTCCCTGCTTTGTTACTACAATATTAAAGGAATAATCCCACCTGACCAACTTCTCTCCCCCTTTTCTTTATTTCAACATGTATTTCCAGAGTTATTTACCAGTGAAGTTGTTTTTTAACAGGAATGTAAATGGCCTTCCAAAATGAATCTGTATTGGATGATGTTGCTCCTTCCTACTGGCCTGCAGGACCCACGGGATTTGGCGATCATTTTGTTTCCCCATGGAGGGAGCACAGATAGCGGTAACTACATTTGTTAGTATTCTCAGGAAGCGATTCAGCTCGGTATAACCCCTTGTTCCCATGCTGTTAAAAAACAATTGAGAACCCAGGATTGCTACTTTCATGATAATAGTAATAATAATAATAATAATAATAATGATATTAGTAATATAAAATTCCTTTTCTTAAAGCGTCTAAATTCCTCTGCTATTCTTTGGCTGTGAAGGTGCATCCCTGGATTGCAGAAGATTTTAGTTCGTTTCATTTGCAGGGAGCTGAATTTTTCTCCAGTATATTGAATGTTTCTTCAGATAATATGTATACTCTTGCTACTATTTTGCCTTTGTTCTTGGCACACATCACTCTGTTCTAGGCACACATCACTGTGTTCTAGGCACACATCACTGTGTTCTAGGCACACATCACTCTGTTCTAGGCACACATCACTGTGTTCTAGGCACACATCACTGTGTTCTAGGCACACATCACTGTGTTCTAGGCACACATCACTCTGTTCTAGGCACACATCACTGTGTTCTAGGCACACATCACTGTGTTCTAGGCACACATCACTGTGTTCTAGGCACACATCACTGTGTTCTAGGCACACATCACTCTGTTCTAGGCACACATCACTCTGTTCTAGGCACACATCACTGTGTTCTAGGCACACTTCGCTCTGTTCTAGGCACACATCACTGTGTTCTAGGCACACATCACTCTGTTCTAGGCACACATCACTGTGTTCTAGGCACACATCACTGTGTTCTAGGCACACATCACTGTGTTCTAGGCACACATCACTGTGTTCTAGGCACACATCACTCTGTTCTAGGCACACATCACTGTGTTCTAGGCACACATCACTGTGTTCTAGGCACACATCACTCTGTTCTAGGCACACATCACTGTGTTCTAGGCACACATCACTGTGTTCTTGGCACACATCACTCTGTTCTAGGCACACATCACTCTGTTCTAGGCACACATCACTGTGTTCTAGGCACACATCATTGTGTTCTAGGCACACTTCGCTCTGTTCTAGGCACACTTCGCTCTGTTCTAGGCACACTTTGCTCTGTTCTAGGCACACTTCGCTCTGTTCTAGGCACACTTCGCTCTGTTCTAGGCACACATCACTTCTGCTTCGACACACCTGAAGCCTGTTACACATACAAGTCCCTTAATCCCCATAATCAAGGCTATTTTGAAGAAATAACAAGGTTGCTCTTATATCCCCCGAAGTACTTACATTTATTCTCCTCTATTTCCATATATCTTCCCCTGCACGCCTTACGGTCTTATTGTATATTGTCCAAAGCTGCCATTCACACCACTTTTGGCTGAAAATTCCCATTGGCTTCATTAGGGCTTTTCTTCTGAAAACAGCCCAAACAGTGGACAATATAGAAGAAGGCCCTTAGACTGATAGCTTTCTGTGGCTGTGGTTTCTTTTCCCCTCACATTTACTCTTACATCTCGTATCTCTGCATTGTAACCATATTCTCCAAGATTGTAAATTGCCTGTTTAGTTTTACTTTTCTGTGTGCATTGTAATAATAATAGGAATTAAAAGAATTTAACAACATTTAAGGCGTATTTGTCCGACCTAGTCTATCTCGTCTCCCTACTTAGGAGCAACTCTTCCTAGGGGGAAAAAAAAACCTGTCTTTAACAAGCATTCGTAAACTTGTTTTGTAAGTTCTGCATGACATCTGAAATACAGGAGGGCCCCGGGCATGCGGTGGGTTCCGTTCTAAGGGCCCGCCGCAAAGCGAAAATCGCTGTAAAGCGGAACCGCCGATTTTCGGCTTGTGCGCATGCGCAATCCGGCAATTTTCCCCTTCTGCGCATGTGCAAACTCCGTTCGGCGCGCGCAACCTTCGTTCTGCAGATGCGCACCTTTGTCAACCGCCCGTCCTGCGCATGTGCGACCCCTGACTTCCCCTTTCTGCGCATGCGCAGACATGGCGGCCCCCTCCTCGGTACCGTCGAATCAGCAGATCGCCTAAAAACGGGGCGCCGAGAAGCGGGGCCTTGCTGTAATAATTTATAATGCACAGAGCTCTGCACACTACAAAAAAATGGCCTATCCTACACAGCTAACAATCTTTGATCTTAGCACTTTTCCAATAAGTATTTTTGTTATTTTTTTTTTACTTTTCTTGTTGAAAATATTTCAGCATTTTCCCAAAAGGCAAACAAGTCAGGCAGAGTAGCTGGAACTCTACAAATACAAAAGATCAAGCCCTGCAACTTATAAGGTGATAAATATGGAATGTCAAGGTTATATTCATGCCAATAAAGGAAGAGAAATATGAATGTGAGTTAGTTCTATAGAGGTGACAGCTGAGCCAATCAGAGTACTAATTAACATACATTGGGAATGAGAAGACTTCTTTCTCAGGCCCGAGCAGATGGCCTCTGCCACTTACAAACCTCTCTGCTTCTAATCCTTGTTTGCTCCAGTGGCTGAGGAAATTTGCATTCATTCAACAATAACCCATTCAATCAAACTCACTCTCCTCCTCTTTGTTATCACCTCAAACACACTGCAGGCTATTGCTAATATGCAAAGATCATATAAAAGAAACGATTATTATCACGGGGAGCCTTGCAAAAGAGTATGAAATGTAATGACCCCAATGGGCGAATGGGAAGATATCTCAATTTAAAAGAGTTGTTTTGTAGTCTATAAACATTTCAGCCTTTCTATTCAACACTAATTTTGTGCCTCCCATGAAAAGTTTTCCAATCTTTTTCACGGTGGGTGTAAATCAATATTTTTTTTATGAGAAAGCAACAGACGGACTGTGTTACTTTACATTTTCCTCCACTTTTTAACACTAGTTCTGCTTAAAAAAAAAAACTCTTTACAAATATATTTCTGAATCAGCATTTTAATGAAGTTAGTATTGTGAAAGGAGCATCAAAAATTCCCAATACTATTGATATCTATGATGCTAGAAAGAGCCTCACAATCTAATTATTTGTGTGTTTTAATCTTTTTTTTGATGATGCATGATCATCTCTGTAATAAAAATCCCATCTTTTGCCTTAGAGATAGTGCTGTAAGTGCTAGGGAACACTTTTAATAAGCAGAAACAACACACGCTTATCAGTAGTAAAGGCCTAACCAATACACAAGTATTGTATTTATTAAAAAAAATAAAGGTGGCCATATATCAACGTAAAAAAAAGTGCAAGAGAAGTTTGTGTTAACACATTATATTTTGCTTGCAGTTTATCCAACATAAGTTATGTTGGGTCAAAAAGTGACAAAAATCTTCCATCGTACAACAACAAAAATATCACTTGTGAGCACATTCCTATGTCTCACACAGGTCTGCAAAGCTGCCTTTCCCTATTATCTCTTAGCATACAGTGCTACTGCACTCAGGGATTCTGGGAAATTATATGCAAATGAGCACCCGCAGTGTCACCTTTTGCTTCTAATCCATTAAATAGGAGAGTTTTTACATTAACATTATAAAAAGTGCTAGCAAAGAAGTTTACTCCACTTCAGACTTGACAGACCTTTTTTTTAACGCAAATACAACAAAAAAATAAATAACACACAGACGCAGAATTTGATAACATATTATTTTAATGTGTGTGTCATGTAACTCCTCTCTCATTTCTCCAGTTACCTATTCCTAAATCTCAAGAAGACACACACAGGGGGAAAAACTGGTTGTGTGTAACACCTCTTTCCCCCCTCCCCCCCCGCTCTCCCCCCTCTAAGGGAGATCTGATGGTAAATTGAGTGTTAGTTTGTGGTGGTGCATACATGTTGGTTCTCAGGAGGTCTGAGTCTCCCCAGATGATAGTGGGAGTCAGACAACAGGAAGTCTTTCAGTTCTTTGGTCTCTTCGTGCAGCGCCTCCATACTGTAGGGCTCCTGCCAAAGACAGGGGTTCTCCCCACAGGCACTTCTCCAATGGCGTAGTCCAAGGCCATGGATGCTACCACTCGTTTATTGGAACCAGCATACATCAGCAACACTTCATCTTCCCTGAACTAAACCCCAGAGGCTTGAGGCCCCTGAGGGTAGTCCTTCAACCCCTTATCCCTTGCTGGGATAAGGCAGAATCATGCCCACACCGTAAGGAGCAGGCTGCACTGGAACTCTCTTTGAACTCCTCTCTTTGATTCCTCTCTTTGAACATTAAATTTGGGTAGGGAGCCATCTTTAGTAACCCTGCCCCAAAACTGGACAGCCTTAAGATGATGTACAGGCATCACTCCATACTGCATGGGACCCATTAACACTCCCCAGGCATGATGCTCCCAACTGCCATAGGACCTGCACCTGGACATGGCAACAAATTATCCAGTGGCCTACAGAACTCACACGCTGGCTCATGTGAAAGGAATTTAACCCTAACACTGCCTGCACCTTACCAGGACTTATATGCCAGGGCCAGAGAGCACATAGCCAGGGCACATGGCTACATTTGGAAATTCAGTGCTCAGGAATGTTAGAGAAAAAGAAAAATGACCATTTCATTCTTGGTTTTTCACTGTGACGGCTGATTATTTCTGTCTGAAAGAATCCACCATGGATCTTTAGCAATAAAATAATGATTTGGGAGCAGAATAGTTATATTGGATAGTTAAAGGTATGCTGCGAATATTTTGCTTCCAAATTTGGCTGATCATCAACGTTTAATTCAGTGAAAACAAAGATATCAAATTGTATTTCTAGTAACCCCTGTAGAGTTAAAGTGGGTTTCCGTGCATGTTAATGATGGCCACTTGCTCCTACCAAACGAGGCACACATTTGGTTAGTAGCCCTTCTGTTCCAGCATGAAGCTCTAAAACTGAACTTGGAAATGTTATGGTCAGGCTGTAACGTGAAGCCCAACACAGATATAGTGAAGTCCACTTTGTATACTCCGATTAGCTTACATCTGATCTATAACGCAATAGTTCTTCATTATATACATCCCCTTTTATTCAACATGCTGTGAAGATGTTTCCCTGTGCTGGAGAAGATATTAGGCCCATTCTCCAGCCCTGGGAAGTGGCTTCACTGCACACTGAACAGGGCCTTGAGTTGGCCATTGCTGGAAGGTCCGTATCACACGGACACCTCTTTATAGCAAGAAGCCTGCAATGAACAGCACAGCAAACGTCAGTGGCGATGGTTTTGCCCCTCCCCCCTCCTCTTGTTGAACAATCTACAAAATATAAGAGGAAATCTCGTTCATATGAGGCTAGATAAAAAAAAACATGGGGCTTCTTTACCAAAAGATACAGTACAGTATTTGGTTCTTTAAACTTAAAGCAGCAGAACATGGGGGGTGGGAAGTTTTTTGCTCTATGTCTTGTGGGGGGAAGTGTGTGAGGGGGGTGGGAATGGCTGAGCGTGGGGCAATTGACTTGACGGTGGGAAAGGAGATTGGGGGTGAGTGAGGAAAAGAGGGGGTATGAGTGAGAAGCAGGGGAGAGAAATACATGCGAGGCGAGGGGGTGAGAGGGGGTGAGACGGAAGGGAGAGAAATACATGGGAAGAGGGGGGGAAAAGAGAGGGGGCTCGTGAGGTGTTAAATGGGGGGGGAGGGGTCTCGCAATACCGCCGACAAGGGGAGGGGTCTCACAATACCGCCGACATGAGGGAGGGGCTGCTTAAAATGTTTGTCCTGGGCCCCACGATTTCTGTTGGCGGCCCTGATTGTGTGTGTATATGTGTGTGTGGGGGGACGGGCGGGGGGGAGAATTGTGTATGCGTACTGGGGAATCTTGTGTGTGCAATTGAGTGGGGCGCAGAGTTTTGTGAGGGAGGGAGGAGGTGGGGGAGAGGGAGAGGAAGTGTAGGAAAGGGAGTGGGACACGGGGAAAGAGAGGAGGACAGTAAGGGTGGTGGAGAAGTGTGAGGATGATGGGGGGGACTGTGAAGGTGCAAAAAGCCGCTCACATGGGAACCCGGGTGGAAACAATATTCAAAGGGGCTTCACAAAAATATTTGCTAGAATTTCACCACTTTTTGCCAAATGTTGAAACAAATGGCATTATATAAAGTTTCGTGTGGCGTTTTGTGACCTGAATTTGGGGTTCAGTGACCCCAATACATTTACTTTTAATGCTCAGTGACATTTTTTACGGGACATTTTTTCGCCAATTTTGCCTGGTTGAAGATCTGTGAACATTCTGCATATCGCTACAACTTTCCCCGTTCTTCCAAACATTTCCCCTGTCAAAGATAAAGCTGAACTTCACAGGTAATTTTTCCCCATTTTTTGGGCCAAAAAGTATAGCTGAAAGTTCGAATTTGTCTGAGTTCTAGTGAAATTGGAGAATTTCACCTGTAAACAATATTCTTTTATATTTAATTCCCCCTTAGTTTTTTTTCTCTTATTTTTCTATGTAAAGCAGGTGACAATGTTTAATTCCACATTCTTACCTAAGCTGGCAATCATTTCGTGCTCCTGTTATAAATCTGTCAAAATCCTGATTGTGTGCCTAACGAAATGGCCGCCTTTCAGTTTCAATCAATATTTCAGTCAGTGTAACTCGGCAGCTGCAATGTATCCTATGATTACTAAGGTAACATTTGCTATTTTTACAGTTTACAGCTTAAACTGCTGGGAACATTGGCAACAAATGGTCACAAACAGGAAAGTGTTACAAAGATCTTGCCCTGCTGGGGAGGTGGGGTAAAGCCTGCTATAGAAATCAAAGGATGCTCAGTGTATTCAAACTCATTAAACAAGGCATTAAGAGTTGAATAATAATAATAAAAAAACAGTCACTATTACCTAATACTACAGAAATTATATATTAAAAAAACTCCATGAGATTTCACCTGTTTTGCTGCTTTAGGTCGCGATTATAGTGGAGGCGTGCGCGCAAAACATGCACTGGAAGCATCGGGAGGCGACACTGAGGCATGATGGAAGCGTGGCCGTGACGTCACGTGAGTGGTTTGCACTCATTGGCTCAAACGCTCACGTGACGCGGCAGTGACACGGCCGTCGCGCTCCAAAAATAATTTAATTTGTTTCCTGTATTATCTGTCACTCCATAGCGCTTGAGCGCGCGGGCACTATTTACGCCGTCATTGGAATACACTAGTTTGTTCCGGCGGCGCAGCGTCACGCGCATGCGCACAGCCTGGATAACCGCAGCCTTAAGTAGGACTTTTAGGGAAAAAGACAATTCAGCTTTATGACCTTGGGTGAAAAGTTTGCATCATCTCTAGTTGCAACACGTTTTCTATTATATATGTGCGATGATAATCTCTGCCAGTTTTGAGTTGGTATAAACTCCTCTGACGTCCAACTGCATCAAATAAAACATTATTAAAGAGAATATTTGGATGTACAGTAAGCAAACAGCTTTCTTTTTGGAACTCAGGGCCAAATTCACCAAAGGGGGCCAAGCTTTAAAGCTGCAGTTCAAGCTGCCGTTTTTAAAAAAAAAAAAATATATCTTATACTATATTAGTGAAAGCACTGTATGTTTGCCTGCCTGCCTGCATGCATGCCTGCCTGGATGTCCGGTGTCCCTAGGGGAAATCTCATTGGTCCCTTGGCCCGCCCCCGCACACCTCTCATTGGCCTGAGGCGGAGTGACGGGCCAAAGGACACACAGGGACACACACACACACAGGGACACACACACACACAGGGACACACACACACACACACACACACACACACACACACACACACACGGACACACACACACACACACACACGGACACACACACGGACACACACACGGACACACACACGGACACACACACACACACACACACACACACACACACACACACACACACACACGGGGCTCACAGTGTTAGCAGCACCCGCGCGCACCTCCTCCTCTCCCCGTGTCTCCCGCGCTTTCACCCCGACCCCCCCCCTCCCCCGGCGCCGCTACAGTCAGCGGGACACACACACACACTTTTATTAGCCCTTCAGCGCCCCCCCCCCCCCACCCAGTGTCAGCGGCCGTGCGAGACCCCCCCTCTATAGCTCCCACCTCTCCCCCCCCCCCCCCCACACATATACATGCCCCCCCCTCCCCGGCGGGGGAACAGCCAGTGGCCAGGCAGGCTGCCTCGCGGCGCCGAGTGCCCAAGATGGCGGCGCCCGGGACACAGCGGGGGAGCGGCCACAACACGCTGCCTCCCACCTCAGATCCACGTGGGACCTGCCGGATGGGTGAGTGAGCGGCCTTCACCTCCCCTCCACCCCCCCCCCCCCCTCCCCTCCAGTGTCAGTGTCTCCCCGATACCCCCCCCCCCCCCGGCGCCGCTACAGTCAGCGGGGGAGCGAGCGGCCGGGACACAGCGGGAGAGCGGCCACAACACGCAGCCTCCCGCCTCAGATCCACGTGGGACCTGCCGGATGGGTGAGTGAGCGGCCTTCACCTCCCTTCCACCCCCCTTCACCTCCCCTCCACCCCCCTTCACTTCCCCTCCACCCCCCCTCCCCTCCAGTGTCAGTGTCTCCCCGATACCCCCCCCCCCCCGGCGCCGCTACAGTCAGCGGGGGAGCGAGCGGCCGGGACACAGCGGGAGAGCGGCCACAACACGCTGCCTCCCGCCTCAGATCCACGTGGGACCTGCCGGACGGGTGAGTGAGCGGCCTTCACCTCCCCTCACCCACCCCTCACCCCCCATCACCTCCCCTCACCCCCTTTCACCTCCCCTCACTCCACTTCTCCCTTCCACCCCCCTTCACCTCCCCATTTACCCACCCCCCCCTTTACCCACCCCCCCCTTTACCCAACCCCCCTTCACCCCCCCCTTCACCACCTCCCTTCCACCCCCCCCTTCACCTCCCTTCTACCCCCCCCCTTCACCTCCCTTCCACTCCCCCTTCACCTCCCCTCCACCCCCCCCTCCACCCCCCCACCTTCACCTCCCCTCCACCCCCCCTTCACCTCCCCTCCACCCCCCCTTCCCACCGCCTCCCCTCCCCTTCCCACCGCCTCCCCTCCTTCCCACCGCCTCCCCCCCCCTTCCCACCGCCTCCCCCCCCCTTCCCACCGCCTCCCCTCCACCTTCCCACCGCCTCCCCTCCACCTTCCCACCGCCTCCCCCCCCTTCCCACCGCCTCCCCTCCCCTTCCCACCGCCTCCCCCCCCCCCTTCCCACCGCCTCCCCTCCACCTTCCCACCGCCTCCCCCCCCTTCCCACCGCCCCCCCCCCCTTCCCACCGCCTCCCCCCCCTTCCCACCGCCTCCCCCCCCCTTCCCACCGCCTCCCAGCCCCCCTTCCCACCGCCTCCCCCCACCCCTTCCCACCGCCTCCCCCCACCCCTTCCCACCGCCTCCCCCCACCCCTTCCCACCGCCTCCCCCCACCCCTTCCCACCGCCTCCCCCCCCCTTCCCACCGCCTCCCCCCCTTCCCACCGCCTCCCCCCCCCCTTCCCACCGCCTCCCAGCCCCCCTTCCCACCGCCTCCCCCCCACCCCTTCCCACCGCCTCCCCCCACCCCTTCCCACCGCCTCCCCCCCCCTTCCCACCGCCTCCCCCCTCCTCCCCCTTCCCACCACATCCCCCCTTCTCTCCCTTTCCACCACCTTCCCCCTCCTCCTCCTTCCCACCACCTCCCCCCTTCCCACCACCTCCCCCCTTCTCCCCCTTCCCACCACCTCCCCCCTTCTCCCCCTTTCCACCACCTCCTCCCCCTTCCCACCACTTCTCCCCTTCCCCCCCCCCGCTCCCCTTCCCCCCCCCCGCTCCCCTTCCCCCCCCCGCTCCCCTTCCCCCCCCCGCTCCCCTTCCCCCCCTCCGCTCCCCTTCACCCCCCCCTCCGCTCCCCTTTCCACCCCCCCTCCGCTCCTCTTCCCCCCCCCTCCACCTCTTTTTCCCCTTTCCCCTCCCACCCCCTCCCACACTTCCACCCCCTCCTCTAACCCTTCCCCCCCCTCCTCTAACCCTTCCCCCCCTCCTCTAACCCTTCCCCCCACTCCTCTAACCCTTCCCCCCCCTCCTCTAACCCTTCCCCCCCTCCTCTAACCCTTCCCCCCCCCTCCTCTAACCCTTCCCCCCCTCCTCTAACCCTCCCCCCCCTCCTCTAACCCTTCCCCCCCCTCCTCTAACCCTTCCCCCCCCTCCTCTAACCCTTCCCCCCCCTCCTCTAACCCTTCCCCCCCCTCCTCTAACCCTTCCCCCCTCCTCCACCCCTTGCCCCCCTCCTCCACCCCTTGCCCCCCTCCTCCCCTTCCCGCCGCCCTTCGCCTTCATGCCCGCCTTACCGCCTCCCCACCCCCGCCTCTGCCTTTCACCCGCCCTTACTCCGGCCACCTCTGCCTTTCACCCACCGCCTCACAGCCGCTGCACGCACTCAACAGACACCCGCCACACTCGACACATACCTGCTGCCTCCCGCCCCTACGCACCGACATCACTGACCCACCGCCTCACACCCTAGCAGGACCCCCCACTCACAGACAGCACTCACAACCCACGCGCCAGCCGCCGCCTCACACCCTTGCAGGACCCCCACTCACAGACAGCACTCACAACCCACGCGCCACCCGCCGCCTCACACCCTAGCAGGACCCCCACTCACAGACAGCACTCACAACCCGCCGCCTCACACCCTAGCAGGACCCCCACTCGCACACAGCACTCACAACCCACGCGCCACCCGCCGCCTCACACCCTAGCAGGACACACGACTCAGATTTTTACATCACTTATGGCACCAAAATATACATTGTACTGTGGTGTGGTTACAATAAACCATTTTTATACAACATCGTATTACATTTTCTTCCATCTTTCTTTTCAATATTATTATCCAACCTTTACAACAAACAGTCACCTATTGTTCCACGATTTATAAATAATACTACCTATTACGCATTTACATCCCGGGCAACGCCGGGTCTCTCAGCTAGTATATATATATATATATATATATATATATATATATATATATATATTTCCCATTCAATATGTGCATCAATACAATCTGCACACTGACAAGTGATTAGCGAAGCTGCAGATCAATCTGTTCTCCTGTAATCAAATCGCTTGCTCGGCTATTCAATTCAGTTCTTACACAGCATTTTGGGCAATGTAGTTCCTGGAATATGATTGACTGGGCAGTTACTAGATACAATTGGTTCACTGCTAGAGAGAGGGCAGGGCTCAAGAGCCAGAGCCCATCAGAAGGGGAAGGGGCTGTCACTTTGGAAATGCTTCCTACATTCGAAACATTCAAAATGTCTTTAAAACATTTAATTTAATTTTTTTTAATGCTACAGGTATTTTCTCACAGTACAGAAGTGATCTATAAAAAGCACACATGTAGGATATTGCTTGAACTGCTGCTTTTAAACAAATGGGAGTAAAAGTGCGCTAAATCTTAGCACCCTTTTGTGAATCTGGGCCTCATGGACTGAATGCACTTAGCTTGGGAGTTTCATAAACGATACTGGGGCATAGCAGAAAGTAACTACATTTACAAGAAACGTACAACCCTCCTGTAACAAACAAGTATATTGGATTGGAAGAAAAATCACTGATATGTATCAATGTGTCTTTTGATCCAATATTTGAAGATCACACGGTGATAAATGTGACTACTTATTAACTGCTCGGCATTTGACCCTCCTGTGGGAAAATATCCTCGCCCAGTTTAACAATGGAAGTTTAATGTTATATTAATTGTCTTTAGGAGGAGCTTGAACGCCGTGTCGTTTCTTCCTCGGCAAAAAAATAAATAAAAATACCTTTACAGTTCGTAATGTAGGAGTAAAAATTCATTGCATGGCTGTTAGCAGTGAGAAGCAGTCAGCGTGAACCAGGGCTATTTTTCATATGGCAGCCCTTAGATGTCTTTATCAATTGAAGATGCCAATGGTTTCTCATAAAAACAAAAGGCCTGTGCTAGGTTTGTGTTCAGAGCTGAGTGCCCGGACAGGCATGGGAGAGAATTCCAATGTTCTAACCAGTGACAGCTTTATAACCCCTCATACAATAGGCAGAATCTCTTTACTGATGAGTGTAATTTAGGCCGTTCATACACCCGCCCCCCTATTGCTCCAGTGAACATTAGCCTGTGCTCTGTAATTCTTCTCGTCAACTCTGCTGAGCAAATCAAC
Organism: Ascaphus truei; assembly: GCF_040206685.1. Lineage (NCBI taxonomy): Eukaryota > Metazoa > Chordata > Amphibia > Anura > Ascaphidae > Ascaphus > Ascaphus truei. The sequence goes on from NC_134483.1 coordinate 514,287,145, forward strand.
GTATCGGTCACAGTAGCCCTATTCAGCCGGGCTGGACACACCTTTGTGATACTCTGCTGAAAAGCTGCTGCTTAGCAAAACAAAGGGAGCTTCATAATCTACTTATTGGGCCTCATTAGGATGGCAGGCACTTCCTTACAAAGGAAAACTTATAGGACCTGGCCGATACACTTCTAGGCTACTTTCTCTATGTAATGAAGACATTTTGGGGGTCTATAGCCCAGCGTAGGGTACCCCTCCTCTCGGAGATTCTGCCTGACGTCTTCATCTGCGTCTGGTTAGTCTTGAAAAATGTACACAGTTTTACATTTTGCCGGAAAAAAAATACAAATAAACGGGTTTGCATATTATCCGAATATAATAGAGTTTCAGACATACAGTATAACTACAAACTACTGTATTACCAAGTTTACACATATTGTGACATACAAATGTTACCTTCCCCCCCACAAGAGTTTACAATCTTGTGTTACAGGCCTCTCTGGAAGTGAGGGGGTTTAAATCCTGTAATAAGACCTATGTAATATGTGCAATAAAAAAAACATTATTTCATATTTTATTTTATAATCTGTGTACAGAACAACACCGATTCAATGAACTTCTGATCTTGAGAGCTGACAATCTAGTTTCCCTCTATTTATATGAATTTATTTGCATGTAGTGATTATTAACCCCTTCTATGCCGTGCAAGGCATTATCTCAGTGTCTCTGACACTTGACATATTAATGGATCAATTTGACAGTTCTTCATGTAACGCGTATGCGAGCCTTTTATATCCCTTAAAGGTTTTGCTTTTAAAAGTGCTGCCAATTTCAGTGAAAGAGGCTCTCGGGTTATTGTTTAAAAGGGAAAAACATGTGGCAGAGGTAGGAAAACCAAAACAGCTGTACAGTATACCTGGTCAAAGTCAAAACGTGAAGCTATGAGTTTGTGCAGGTGTGGGATATTCAGCGCAAACTCAAAGTTTGATGCAATTTTTAGCTACGTATAGTGTCACTTTTTTTTTATTTTAAACTGCTGTGCTGAAAAAGGTTACTGCAAGAATGTGTTAACCCATTTACTTCCAGAGCAAGACAGAGGGCTAATCTACCAATCAACTGCAATACTTAAAACTGCAGTTCAAACAATATCCTACGTGTGTTTAAAAAAAAAATAAAAAAATCAGTTCTGTACTATGAGAAAATACTTGTAGTATTTAAAAAAATGTTTTAAAGACATTTGTAATGTATTCTAATGTAACAAGCATTTTTGTTTCTATAGCAACCATTTACAAAGTCACATCCCCTTCCTCTTCTGAAACAGGCTCTGGCTCTTGAGCCCTGCCCTCTCTCTAGCAGTGCACCAATTGTATCTAGTGACTGCCTGGTTGAGCCACATGATCTTCCCCACAGAACTTTGCATCTTGGGTTCGCTTCTGCAGCAGTTACAGTGATTTAATGAGCCCTCGTGACGAATCTTCGCCGATTGATCACAGGAGAACGGCAGCTTGAATGGGTTACGCATCAATGTCTCCCGAGTGCAAAAGAGGGGCAAAAAGCAGTGCAATAAATGGCACCATATAAATTCATGGAAACAAATCTCATTAAAAGCAATGGAATTTCTCTCCCCCCCCCCCCTCCTTGTCTTTGATAAATCGTGTACTATTTTTTGTCCCAGGCTGCAATACATCTTCACAATAACATAGTAATATCTCTGAGCAGCTCATAAACGGCGCGCTGATGTGGGGTTAATGAGGTGTGCACCAACGTGCGCAAGACTTTTCCAAGTATTGTAATCAGACGTTATTTATGTCTGTGTTTTTGTTTCCCAACGTGTAATACCAGTTGTTGTGCATTCGGCTTTTCAAAAGTGGGACGCTGTATGCCGAAATGGGCGAAGCAATCAGCCTGGCACCGGGAGCACACGCTTTCGTTTTGCAGTGACGCTGGAACCCAGCCACTCTGATGTGTTTACATCAACTCCAAGGGCCACCAACAGGTCAGGTTTTCGGGATACCCCAGCTTCAGCACAGGCGGCTCAATCAGGCCATGCTTCAGCACTTCAGCTTGAGCCACTGATTGAGGCACCTGGGCTGAAGCAGGGATATCCTGAAAACCTGACCTGTTGGTGGCCCTTGAGGACTGGAGTTGGCCAACCCTGCTGCAAACACACTGTACCTCCCATTCAGATGAAACCTGTTTGCATTAGTAAAACCAGCAGCTTGTGGGGGAGGATGACGGGTGGGGTTGTGTTGGGGGCATTATCATTCTCTCTACCTTTGTGAGGAACAGGGTGGTTGGGAACGTTTTATAGCCCGATAATTACTTAGCAGTATATATAGTAATTATGCTGCTGTTTGGCTTACAGGCCAGTAAGTGATTCAAAAGGTGGTAAAAACATCAAGATAATTAACCTAATGACTATAAAACACAGACTTTAAGTGTCATTTCTCTAGCCTTCCTGACACCCGCATTATATGGCCTTCTATATAATAACAGCTTCATTGGGACATGGTCGTTTATGGTTGAACTTGTCTTAAAGGGGCAGTCCCATGCAGCAGGCTAAAAAAAAAAAAATACCAACGTACATCTGGGTATTCAGCTTCCAGAAGGATCCAGTCACCCTCACTGTAACCCTTTCACTTTTTTGCATCCTGTTAAAAATGAACACGATTCCCTTTTCTCCGGTTCCCCCCGGATTCGAGCATGTCAGCTGCTTATGTCAATCTGTTTGACGGATGGCACCAGGCATTAGTTTTGAGGTCGAAAAAACATCTTATTGCTAAAAGACACTAAATAAAGATGGTATCAACCACTCTAACGCGTTTGTTTATGGAAATGTTAAAAGTCAAACATAACCAAAAAAATATATTTATATTTTGATATATTATTTATTTTTAATGTGTCAACCAGCTATGCAGTTAGCCTGCAGTATTAAACACCGTCTACAGCAGGGGAGCTCAACTACAGTACTCAAGACAGGTCAGGTTTGTAGGATATCCCTACTTCAGCACAGGTCCTTAGACTGAGCCACCTGTGCTGAAACTGAGCTGTCCTTAAAACCTGACCTGTCGGGGAGTCTGGCCCTCTAAGTCCAGCACACAGCTTTACAGATGTTGTAGACGTTGCCGCTCCTGTTAACCCTGGTGCATTATTTAACAGAGAAGGTGAGACAAGAAAGTATCTACCCTTTGGGTAGTGGCACACACCTAAAAAATTAAAACTCGATTTTATTAACGTAATTAAAATAAAGTGTACGGGATATGGGACAAACAAAACAAACACGTGAACATATAATAAAAATCGGAGTGTAATTACACAAGGGTAACTGATGATATTGCATCAACTGATGATTATTGATAACAAACCAGCGTTTTGGAGACTGTAGCCGTGGACAGCAAGAACGCTCAGACTTTGTATACTTTGCACCCCTAGATAGATCCTCTTTGCATTCTGCTATCAGCTTCATTATGGCTGATCACTGGTCAAAGCACCACAGAGGCCACTTTCCTCTGGTGTGCAGTCCCCAGTATTACCTAACGGGGCATTAAAGTAATCAATGCCCAGTGGTGGAGGGGTTATTATACCCAACCACTTAAGGTTTAGGTTGTTGTCATATAGACCTTTTTCAACCTATACAGTTGGTCAATTACTTAAGACTTCGCACACTTAGCACTATGTGAGATATGCAATTTTCATGAGAAACCCATCAATAATAGGGTCTCAAGGTATTCAGGGAATTCTTTCTCTGTTCATTTAGCAGGACAACTGTGATAGAAATAAACACACATACACAAATTTTGTTGTGGTAGAAGGGGTTAATTATATACCCTCTAAGTGTTTTTGCAATATCATCAGTTACCCTTGTGTAATTACACTCCGATTTTTATTATATGTTCACGTGTTTGTTTTGCTTGTCCCATATCCCGTACACTTTATTTTAATTACGTTAATAAAATCGAGTTTTAATTTGTGATGTGTGTGCCACTACCTCAAGGGGATACTTTCTTGTCTCACCTTCTCATATTTTGCCTTCCCCAGTGAGCACCACCCTTCGCGCTAGTGTTCAGGGATTTTTTTAATTATCTAGACTCCCTCCCCGTCCTGTGTTAGAAGCGAGGTTTCACTTTTTTGCCCTTCGGGGCATTTGTATACTGCATTATTTAACAGCAGCTCTACTGAAGACAGTTGTTAAGGAGATAAGTAAACGTTATTTAAAGCGCTGTTGAGTGTGTTATTAAATGGTAACTGGGGTATATAATGCCTGCTATACCTGTACTTGACCATTGTTACATATACTTTAGAAGGGAAGTGCTATACAGTCAGACTTTACCCCCTTACCTTTAACGGCTGCGGGGGTCATGTGACATCACGTGACCCGCGGCGTCATTTGACGTCATATCTCCATGGTAATGGGCGCCATTTGACGCCGCGTTGCAATGGAGACGCGTGGACAAGAATATGGTGACTACATTTACAGAGGCCTCGCGCTCCCCCCGCCCCGATAAAGTCTCACGCCCCCCAGTTTGCGCACCACTGCGGTAATATATAGTATTCTATTTACAATGTTACTGTTGCAATTTTCTTTTTTTTTTAATTGTAGAAGGACTTGCCCTTTCTATTTTTTGATAGTATAAATAGTGTATAAACATCCCTAAAATGCGATCCAAAGAGACTTTTCCCCTTTGTCATTTCTTAAAATCAGCAATTACTTGGAAAGATACAGTATTTTGATCACTGATGATATTATTTTCATATAGTGTCACTGTCCACTAAGGATAGGTACTGTCACCCGGGTTTTGGTTCTGAAAACGTATCAGTGTTTTGGGTTTTGGTTCTGATTTTGCCAAAACTCAAATGGTTTAGTTTCAAATTTTTACTAAATGAACGGAAAAAACTGACATTAAGCAGGAAAATGCCAAGATAAGTATAAAATCATAAAAACAATTATAACATTAAAATAATACAACTGACATTTTTTTCCCCAATAATTAAAAAAGATATGGCAATAAACACCCCAAGTTTTTAACTCCCCTGGTAGAGATGGACACTGGTGTTCCGGTTTTGATTCTAAATAACTTTGGGGTTTTGGTCCTAAGGGGCTCATTCACTAAACTTCGAAAAGTGGCTTATAGCACTATAAATGCTCTTAAAGTACAATAAAGTAAAACATGTGACAGTATCCATTTTTTGTAAAGGTTTTGACGTCCCTCCCTTTAAGATGACGTCACATCCATTGAAAAAAAATGGAAGCTGTCGCATGGTACTACAACTAATCAGATTGGGGGTGTACCATGTGATGCCTCACATGGTATATCTCCCAATTCCATTGGTTTGAGTAATATGTGATGGCAGCCATGGGTAGGCTTCCCGGGTGGTAGCGGGGGAGGGAGGTTAACCCCTTAATTACTATAGTGGTTACTAACTGCTAAGGTGATTAAGGGGCTAGTGGCCATTAGTTGGCTTTCTATTATAATGTTCCTGCCAACAGAGGACAAGGACGGGGAGGAAGATGAGGACGGCCTTCATCCTGGCAGGGGTAAGTAGAACTTTAATTTACCTTATACGGGCTGGTTTTATTTTTAATGGGTAAATATGCACTATTATCCATACCTGGATAATAGTAATTTTGCCCATTACTGTATGTGTTAGGGTGTTGGGGGGTTATTGGGGGTACATGGGGTGGGTGGGTTGTGCATTGGTAGGTAGTAGGTATTTTAATGTTTATTGGGGTAGAATGATTGTGTGAAGGGGGTACATGGCCCAGGGTGTGTAGTTAGGCCTACCGGGTGGGTAGCGGGGGGGGTTAATACCTTCATTACCATAGCGGTTACCACCGCTATGCTAATGAAGGGGTTAACTCCTCCCACAACCTTCCCGGTAGGACTAACTACCCACCCTGGGCCAAGTATGTCCTTCACTCACCCCCTCTGCCCACAATAAACCAGCTACCGTGCCTTAACCCCTTCATTTAATGAAGCTGCTTTAATGTGAATTTTACTAATAGTGTACGGGAGCAAGGGGTCTCCTGAGCTGAACCGCATTAATTTCAGCCTCAGGGAGCCCCTGCTTTCTGAGTTATAGGCCCCGGTTTGGGGTGCTGGTATCTCCGCAATGTTTACATCTTCCACGTCACATAACCGGGAGATTTAAATGCACAGGAGATACCGGCACCACATAACGGGGCCTGTAACTTAGGAAGCAGAGGGTCCCCGAGGCTGAAATCAATGCGGTTCAGGTCAGGAGACCCCCTGCTCCCGTACACCAGTATTAAAATTAATATTTTAACTGCACGATCGCCTGTAAGAGCCGTGCATGGAGAAGCAGCATCTCTGTGCAGCTCTTCTACGCTGCAGTTTAAACAAACAGATTCAGTGCGATTGGACTTAGGAGAAAAAACAAGTATTACGATCTTGCACTTTTTGACCGCATTTTCTAAAAATTGTGTTTTTTCTTAGTGAATACCATTTTGACACACACGTTTTAGTGTGCGGTAAAACAATGCAAAGTCACTCAGCAATGCACTGATTTTATCAATTTTTAGTGAATAAGCCCCTAAGAATCTTAAGGCTTCTGGTTTTGTATTTCTTTTTGGTTTGTAAGGTTCTGGTAGGTTCTGAATTCGCACACCTGGTATTGTCTATCCCTAGTGTCAACCATGTCTGCAGCATTTTATGGAAGACTAAAAGGCCGAGACTTTGCATGGCAGCAATCTGCAGTATGCTGCTCTGACACTGAATGAGATTATTTTAATGAGTAGATCAAAAGAAAGATATGCCAGTGGAACATAATTGATTAAAATAATAATGATGAAAAAAACATCGTCTGATAAGCTTGAACACGTTGGAGAAGAACTCAATAAATTCTTCTTCCAGTGACTTACTGAAACTTTCAGTGCCAGAGGCCTAAGAACATTATTAATATTCACTTTAGTTCTAGGTTTACTTGTTGGTTACATGTCATGCAAGTATAGTCATCAACAGGGAGGGATAAGGCGTGGGTTTTGCATGGCATATACAATTTATTTTTATGCATATGTAATTAGGTGTGTATATGTATGTATATATACATTTTAAGTTATGATAATGGTGAAAGGCAGGGTTGCAGACCTGTCTAAGACATGTGAATGTGCTCACAAGTGATCTTTTTATTTGCTATGTGTGTGTGTGTATATATATATACACAGTTATGTGAAAAAGAAAGTACACCCTCTTTGAATTCTATGGTTTACATATCAGGACATAATACTGTAATAATCATCTGTTCCTTAGCAGGTCTTAAAATTAGGTAAATACAACCTCAGATGAACAACAACAAATGACATATTACACCGTGTCATGATTTATTTAACATAAAAAAAGCCAAAATGGAGAAGCTATGTGTGAAAAACTAAGTACACCCTTACTGTTTCCATAGGAATGAAGATGCTAAGTAGCAGACAGTGGCTGCTAATCAAATGCCCTTGATTAATTGATCATCAGCAAGTGTGACCACCTCTAAAAAAGCCGAAGTTTTAGTAGTTTGCTGACCTGGAGCATTCAGGTGTGTGTTAACACAATGCCAAGGAGGAAAGACATCAGCAATGATCTTTGAGAAGCAATTGTTGCTGCCCATCGATCTGGGAAGGGTTATAAGGCCATTTCCAAACAATTTAAAGTCCATCATTCTACAGTGAGAAAGATTATTCAAAGTGGAAAACATTCAAGACAGTTGCCAATCTTCCCAGGAATGGACGTCCCAGCAAATTCACCCCAAGGTCAGACCGTGCAATGCTCAGAGAAATTGCAAAAAAACAAGAGTTACATCTCAGACTCTATACGCCTCAGTTAGCATGTTAAATGTTAAAGTGCATGACAGTACAATTAGAAAAAGACTGAACAAGTATGGTTTGTTTGGAAGGGTTGCCAGGAGAAAGCCTCTTCTCTCTAAAAAGGACATGGCAGCACGGATTAGGTTTGCAAAGTTGCATCTGACCAAACCACAAGACTTCTGGGAACAATGTCCTTTGGACAGATGAGACCAAAGTGGAGATGTTTGGCCATAATGCACAGCACCACGTTTGGCGAAACCAAAGACAGCATATCAACACAAACACCTCATACCAACTGTCAAGCATGGTGGTGGAGGAGTGATGATTTGGGCTTGTTTTTGCAGCCACAGGACCTGGGAACCTTGCAGACATTGACTCGTACATGAACTCCTCCATATACCAAAGTATTCTAGAGTCAAATGTGAGGCCACCTGTCTGATAGCTAAAGCTTGGCCGAAATTGGGTCATGGAACAGGACAATGATCCCAAGCACACCAGCAAATCTACAACAGAATGGCTGAAAAAGAAAAGAATCAAGGTGTTCCAATGGCCCAGTCAAAGTCCAGACCTCAACCTGATTGAAATGCTGTGGCTGGACCTTAAGAGAGCTGTGCATAAACAAATGCCCAAAAACCTCAATTAACTGAATCAACGTTGCAAAGAAGAGTGGGCCAAAATTCCTCCACAACGATGTGAGAGACTGATAAAGTCATACAGAAAACGATTACTTCAAGTTATTGCTGCTAACGGTGGTTCATAAAGTCAATAGAATAATAAGGTGTACTTAGTTTTTCACACATGGCTTCTCCATTTTGGCTTTATTTTTGTTAAATAAATCATGACACAGTGTAATATGTCATGTGTTGTTCATCTGAGGTTGTATTTACCTAATTTTAAGACCTGCTAAGGAACAAATGATTGTTATTATGTCCTGATATGTAAAACCATAGAATTCAAAGAGGGTGTATTTTCTTTTTCACATGACTGTATATACATACACATACACGTAGAAAAGTCTCAGATGGGATTGCACCATAAGAATTTCATAATCCATGCAAATATTTGTGTTTCATGCCTTGCTTGTCTCTTGCTAGTAGGAATTTTCGAATTCCCAGAGTCTTGTGTTTATCCGCTTCAAAGCTGGAGAATCCCTGCCATTTATAACTCTTCTCCAGTGCTGAAGGGGTTTAACTGTGGCCTTTAACAGCTCTCTTTGCCAGGTTATCTTGTAAAGCTCTGTCTGGCTTCACTTGTTCCAGATCAAAAGGTAAACTATCAATTCACAAAGCGGTTACACTATCTCTCAATCTCCCCCTAATTCTCCCTTTCACAAGCTTTCTCTAACTACAGAGCACATAACATGATTTACTGAAGCCGATCGGGAGCGAGTGTTTTTGTACCAGATACACTAAACAAATGTTTTCTTCTTGGCATTTGAAAACCTCTTACATTCGTTTTAACATAACAGAGTCAGATGTGTTTTCATTGCTCTGCTACTGAAACCAGACATAGCCTTGTTTTTATATATAAACCAGCACTACAGTGTTTGGAACATTGCCTGCTGAAAATGAATGTGCTATACACTGATACCAAGTATGACCACACACTTGCATTCGTTTTTAAACTGTGCCTTGTGGAATGTCAGCAGGGGATGCACAAAAAATTACTTTGAAGGTGGATATTTTACATTTTAGCCCACATCACATCAATAATTATTTTGCTTCCAATTTTTTATTTCTTAAAAAAAAAAATCATATTTGATTAAATCATTTCATAAAACAGATGTGATGCTGTATGTTATAGGTATTAGATATCATACAGGAAGATGAAAGTAACTAAAAGAAATAATACACCCTACAATATAAATTTGGCACATAGGCAAACTGAGCTCCACAAAATCAGAAGACATGTTGAACCGGTTATTTTTTTATTTTTGATTAATGAAATTCAAATTTATTACAAAAGTGAAACATAATAAAAAAAAATTAAACATAATAATAAAAAAGGGGGGGGGGGGTTAAAAATGATCTCAAAGAGATCCTGGTGAATATCATCATACTGAGAGAGGGGAAAGAAAAACATACCTGAAAAGGAAATTAAACTGTATACACAGGAAGAACAGCAGCGGCAGCAGCACACCTTTATATCTGTAATAAGAATCAAAGGGCAGGTTGCAGGTAGTCTAGTATTGTGGTCTGGTCCCAGACCACCGGATCACTAGTCCGCAGCTGCGTCCTGGCTGTGTCCCTGAATTGGGGTGCTAAGCGGACAATGTCCCTATCTAAGGGCAAGTCCCTAGCGCAGCCACAATCTATGTGCGTGTTGAGGCCTAGCTGGGGCCTAAGGGGTCTCTGGCCTAGTGCAGTGGTCACAGACACTGTGCAGATGCTCCCTCCTACCCCTTCCTCGTCCCAGCTCCAACTGACGTGGTTTCTAGCACGCGCAAAGTATCTATCTCTCGAGCAGGTGATCCTCCTAACCCTATTGGCCCATCTGGGGCACCTGACTACTTGCCCCTATGCGTTATGGGGCTTGTAGTCTCCGCAGAGCCCTAAGAGGTTCTCTGTGCATGCGCGATCTCCCTGCACATGCGCGCGCACTTCAACATGGCGGCGCCCTGTGAAGGGAGCCGCCGGGAACCTCAGGCGATGTAGTCATCTGTCTGACTGCCCGCACCGCTCATAAACCTCTCCCGCTGTTGTGGAGGTAAGCGGGACCCATGGGGGGACCCTGTTATAGAGGTGTATATATATATCGCTAATCAGGGGGTCACCTGAGCTGAAATTAATGCTGTTCAGCTCCATATTGAATTTTAGATGGTAAACACTGGCGCCAACAGCGTTCATTATCTCGGGAACTGGGCGGTGCTCTGTAGCTAAACTGTGTTATTTTTTTTATCTCCGGTGACCGTTCCTGGGATAACTACCAGTTTTAAGAGCTTGTGCTCACTCATGCAGAAAATAACATGGCCTCCATATCGCAAGAGATTTGATGCCATATTGTTTCCCCAAGAGGGAGATTTAAATTTCGTATCCACACCGGTAAGTATCTCAGAAACAGGGGAGTGCCTGGAGTTGAAACCAATGCGGTTCAGTCCTGCAGGACCCCCCAAGTTTCAATTATGGAGAAAAAAAAAACGAAAATAAAATTGTATAGGCGGAATTGCTGCTTTAGAGAATGAAGACACAGAACCACGTGTGAAACCTGCACAACAATTACAGCTGCCGGCCCAATCTACCTTCTCTTGATCTCTTGCAGATTCCAGAAAAATCCCTATGGTTGGCTCGTTCTAACGTGATCCGCTTATAATGCTGTGTTTCTTTGGACCCCCAGCACAGCGTTATAAGGGGGTTGAGCTGTAGTAGCATCGTGCCTGTATGATGTTCAGTGAAGTCACCAGATTTGGTCTGATGGTGGTAATCTCTTTTGGGTGTTATAAGGATTCTGCTTATATCTGGAACTGATCACTGTGCAGGATTCAGAGGGATTTGAATGGAATCTTGGGGAGGGGTCATGTCAGGGGCGCAATCAGAAGATCTGGTTGAGGGTGCATTGTCATGGCAATGTGTCACCACGTGACGTTGCTACGTCATGACGACGAGCGTCACCTGACACCGCAATGCGGACGGAGAAGGGCTGCTCTCTTACAGAGGCCCCGCTCTCTCCCACAGCAATCAGCATCATTGCTGTGAAGAGGAGTGCGGGGCCTCTGTAAGTGCGGTAGCAATTCTTGGCGTGTGCAAATGCACACTCGCACCCCCCTGGTTGCGCAACTGGGTCACTGCAGTAGCTACTGTATAACATGACCTCAGACATTTCAGCAATAAAAGAGTTAACCTCGTTGCGGCCGCAGGCGGTTCCAGCTGAGAACGGATCTGATGCTGGCGTTTGGGCTGTGTTCTTCTGTCATGAAAAAAAGTACCTCTACTTTTTCCCCCCATTGGTAAACTTTCTGCTTGTTTCTTTCATATCGATCGAATGGAAAATCCAACATTAATTACAAAGAGGAAATGATGGTATCGCTGCTCTAGTTCAGTGGTTCTCAACTCCAAAATCTCAAGTACCTTAACAGGCCAGGTTTTAAGGATATCCTCACATTAGCACAGGTGGCTCAATCATTTTGACTGAAGCACGTGCGGTTACACAGGGATATCCTTAAAACCTGGACCGTTAGGCGTCCCCGAGGACTAGAGTTGGTAACCACTGCTCTAGCTGGCGACTCTGTAAGCCAACACCAACAGTACTAAAAAAAAAAGAGCTGGAAAGTTATTTTATTAAGCTTCAATTTTGCCAAACAAAATGATTTTGCCAAATGCATAGTCACTCTGCCTTTCAACGAGCAAATATCTTTAGTGCTAAACACAATTCAGACGTTATTTATCACTGGTACATTGTTTTGCTTTCCTTTTTATATTCTAATAACTTACGTCACTGTCAAATCCTACAGTCGGTTTTCATTTCAGAGAAAATGTTGATGTAAAATATTGGCGCTTTTAAAATATGGTCGCAGTTGTCTATGAAATTCTTTGAAGAGGCGGCTCCTGGTGACACTTTTGTCAGTGTTTTTAATAGGTTTGAAGCAGGGGGTCTCCAGAGCTGAAGCGTGATAATTTCAGCTCTGTATACCCCCTGCTTCCTGAGATACTTACCTCCGTAGATGTTGCCGGTAGGAACCCGGCTGGGCGACCAATATGGTGGTTTAGAAGTCCCGCGTCGGGCGGTTTTTGCTCACCTGCAGCTGTCACCTCCTTGTTTAGCTTCTGCAGGTAACATTTACCTTTATGTTTCAACATTGCCCCTCATTCCCTCTATATTGTAAGCTCTCACGAACAGAGTCCTCATGACCTCTTTGTATCACTTTGTGCATGTCTGTCCTTATTTGTAACTCTGTTTCTGTAATGATCAAATCCCTGTACCCCCGTTGTACCGCGCTGTGGACAATGTTGGCGCTTTACAAATAAATGCTAATAATATTATGGATGCCGTTTTAGAAAATTTGCATGCGTGTCTCCAATCCGTGTTACTGGAGCTATTAGAAATGACGGGGGGGAAAGAATTGGAACCACTGCAGGGGAAAATAGACATTAAAAATAAATGAATAAATAAATAAAAAATCCATCTTTGATGTTGACTTACACACAGACTTGCAATGTACAGCAAAACAGAAACAAGTCCTGTAAAACGGCACGATGACCTGTGAGAGGCGCGCAATATACTGCTCATGTTAGACTCCGCAGAGTGGTTAGAATTCCTGCATGCGTTCCTGTTTATTTATGCCTCAGTTAGAATGATGGATCATTAATGGGGGAAATAAAAAGCTAGGACGTAACTCACTCAATGAGGACAGTTAAAACCCACAGCGCTGACTTTACTGAGACGCTGGTACTTACCTAAAATATATTTCCCCCCATAATGCACCGCATACAAAGTGTTAAAGCAGCAATCCCGGCTGCTGGTCCTTCTATTTATGACCTCCCCCTATTGTATTGTACAGGATGGTCCCCAGAGCTGAACCACAATATTTTTAGCTCCTGACACGACCCTCTCCCCCTGTTCAAGAGATACTGACTGATGAATGTAAAGCATTTCTGTCCCCTCCAGGGTTAATAAAATGGACGTTTAAATCCAACGCCTTTACCTGTAAGTATGTGGGGAGAACTGGGGCGTCTGTTGAATTGAAAAAAACGCAGTTCAACTCCAGGGACTTGGTTCCCAAATTGTAAAAAAAAAAAAAAAGTGGGGGGGATCAAAATGGTGCGATTGCTGCTTTAAACATGATATAATATAACGTTTGTTCAATTCTTTTCTCAGAAACAACAACATTATTCTTCATGAAACTTTAGAAGTGGGTCACTATAATATTTACAGATTTCCAACCCCCAAGGACAAAGATCTGTGAGATTCGGGCGTTCGGGGGCAGAAAATTACATTTTCATTGGAAAGTATTAATTAATATCAGTGAGATTCCTTTGAAGTCCATGAGACTAATAATGCTAAAAATCAGTGATATTGACTCAAAATGAGAGGGCTTTTCCCCCCACCCAGTCCAGGGTTGCGAACCAGACCTCTTCTGCATTCTTTATAGCCTTCTCAATATAGAATTCCAATAAAATATCCTGGACTAGTAGGGAAAAAAAACCTCAACATACATTTGCATCATCCCCTTAGTAGCCATCGTTTCCTTGAAGGTATAACTCATACATGCATTCATGTTCCCTAAGGGGTTAACACACCTAACTACTTACCTGTCTTTATTGGATTCCTATATTGCGAAGGCAATATAGAATGCTGGAACGGCCCGGTTCACCACCCTGGACTAGCTGGGGAAAAAATCCAGTTAATTTCTATACTACTTTGGAGAGTATATTGTAGGAACAAATAGTTTACCGAAGCCAAGCACTTTCAATGGAAATGTGGCCTTTGGACAAAGTTGCTTTGGGGGGTACTTTGACTGCCTCTGTGGAATATATCACCTTCAGTATACGTATGACATGAAACATGCCACCCCAGTGCCCCCCGTGACTGACGCAGTACGCCACTGGCTTTTGCGTGTTTTTTTTTCTTTTTTCGGGCTGTATGTTATCGGCGCTCCCACACGGAAGAGGGCGCCCTTTCCCCTCCACATCCGGTCCGTCAGGCCCGGAACCCAGAAGGGATCACGTGATCACTTGCGAAGGTGGCAGGACCCTCTGACACTGAAGGGGTTAAAGAATAGAGAGAGAGAGAGACAAACTGCTGAATGGTAATTTTTATGCGTATCTGCAAGTCTAGACCAGGTTTATGATAGATCTGATCTAGACACAAACATTAAGATTTTTTTAAAGAGTATTTGAGTATTTGATTTTTTTAAACTGCCAAATACTCAACCACTGTCTTTACACAAACCTTGAGAGAAAGATTAGATACAGAATCAAATAACACATTTTAACGTTTGACTGAAAGATTTCCCTTATCTTAAGAACTTGTCTTTTTTTGGTGAGTGGTTACAAGCGAGTACTCAGGGCCTTCGGCTACGGTAATTTAAGAGAGTTACAATGTTGGCAAATCCATACATCCTATGGATGCCCAACAGTTTATGCAACATTTAAGGGGGATCCTCGTTACCCAGATTACCGGGGAGAAGGTCCTGTTATCGAACACACATCTTCTCGAAAGAATAAATCATTATGGAATAAGGCCTTGGGTTTCTTATCTAAGTTTGCAGACATGTCCTTCCCTTGTATGACAGGTCACTAAGTTATGGAGACATGAACTCTTGGGGTTGGGAAACTTTGTTGGAATTGATCCAATTTTTAATATACTACTGTACATTTGCCTAATTGCCAGGAAATGCATTTTAAATAATTGGTTGTAAACTTTTGCTCCATCCATAAAGGAGCTGGACTACATTAGGGGTATGTAAAAAAAAATCTGAGTGATTTATTAGGAAGTAGCAAAAATACATATCCTTATTGAATACAAATAATAAAAAGGTGGCACATTTGTGCTTTAATAGGGTCTACATGGTATCTAACAAGGCAATTGTCTATATAGTACAAAGTTAATAGTACAAAAAGTATTATATGGAGCTAAGTGAAAGAATAAAAGGTTTATGGGGAGTTCTTTCTCTGGTACTCAAGGTCCATGATCAACAGTTCTTACTCATTCTCTAGCTGGGCAAACTCTTGTTGAACACACAGTGACATCAGACAAAAGGGAATAACCAGACGAAATCAAACCCGGCTTAAATCCTGGCTCACTACCACCAGGATTCACCAAGGTGCAAAACAGGTTATCTATTACACCCCAATCTCGCGCTAACTGCCATTGACTTAAATGGCAGTAAACGCATGATCGGGGTGTGATAACATTTATTGTGCTTTAGAGACTCTCCCTCTATATTTACAACCTAACTTTAAAACATGATTCCAAAATAATTATTTGTATCAGATTTTGGTAAAAAAAAAAAAAAAAAAGTATCAAAAACCCAGACGTAGCTCTTAAACATATCACAACCCCCTCAAACATATAATTGTCCGTTGTTCCCTTTTTCCCCCTTCAATTAAGTTGATGCATATACTGCAGATGCAGGATACTGCTATTCATAATACTAGATACAGCTTCACCAAAGAACTCTGGTATACCATGTCTTTGTGAAGCAGTGCATTGCCATCTCAAATACTGAAGGGGTTAAGGATTTCTCAATTAACCAACAATTTAGCATTTCTATTATACCATTCTCCTACGTTTCCAACTGGCATCTTTTTAGTTTCCCAAATTGCAGACTGTGGATACATTATTATATAGCTGAAGGTATTGTCTTTCTGGAAATGTATCCAGCTCGACTTTGGAACCTATACAATTGCATGTCCCTTTCATCTTTTGCCTTACCACATGTATTATTTCTTACCAAGACCAATTAGGACTATAACGCAAAAGACTATTTTTCCCCAGAATAAGCAGCCTCAGACTTATTTTCAATTTTATACGATCTTGATAATATAAACTGCCTGAAGATACTTCGAACGCAAGTATACAAATATGTAAAGATGTGCAAAATCTTTGCCGTACTTGACGAACCATGCAAAATTGACCCTTGGTTTCTCGTGAAAAATTGTGCTCAGACTGATCAAATGTTAGCAAACATTATAAGTCATTGTGCATAGTTTCTCTTACAATTTCACTTACTGCAGAGATTATAAATAGGGCCCACACCCCATATGGTTGTGCAGTTGGGGGGAGGGTGACGGGGGGAGTGAAGAGAGAGTCACACACAGTAGAAAGGGATCTGATCACTCAGAGGACAAATATAACTCAGTGACGCACTCAAGAAGTATGAAATATGTCTCGTTCTCTTGGGAAAAGAGGGGGTTGCAAAGGTGGCGTGATGCTGTTGCTGGTCAACGTGACCAATGGCTGTGATGGCATTTGGAAAAGACAATGAGAGGGACTGTAGAAAAAAAGCGTAGTAGAAACCTACTAAGAAAACATCACCGTTGTGCTTGACAACCAGCAGACGAAATAAAAAAATCAACATCGTCCTTAGGTCGGACTCAGGACACACAGGCCACCAGTAGGGTGGGACAGCTTGTCCACAAACAACTACATGTTGCTGGCACCACTCTTAAGTGGCTGAGACTTCTCTCTCTTCTCTCCAGCAAAACCCATATTTCAGTATACGTGTGGATGACAGTAACGCAACCTGAAGTCATGCTCTACAAAACTATACTGTACCAGACCTCTGTGGCTACAGTATGTGTTGTTAGGAGGAATGTCTTTTTTGCATGTCATTAGCACTAACATCCTTTATTGTTAATGCAATGACCTTCCAGGCCGAAAAAAGCACTTAACACTGTGTTATTGAGGTATGAACGTACATGTTAACACGTAATTTAGTTTACTAGCCAGACTCCCCATTCTTATCAAAGACTCACAGGGGGAACATATCTTGTTCTCTAAACTCATCTCTTAAGATTTGCATATTCAAAACATCATGCTGTCTCAGCTGATTCTACATGTTAACCTAATCACTTGAACCAGTGAAACTGTTGAAACAGCTGGACCATGGAAATCTCTTGAACTAGATAAAATATCTCAGGTGAACAGAAGTTGTACAAACCCAACATGTTTACAGATGGGAGATTACTGTTATCAGTAGAGATGGAAAAACATTTTCGTCCCACATTAAATCCGTTGTGAAAACGGAATATTTCAGCCGGTTTGGAAAATAACTGGTTTAAAAAAAAATGTAAAGCTCAAAAAAGTGGAATTATGAGAAAAAAGTTTAAAACAAAACAACAAAAAACCTATACATAGGGGTACTCTTTTTAGTGATTTAAAAAATAGAATATTCTACAAATTGGACAATTTTCCTGGAAATTTTCAGTTGAAAAGTTTGATCTCTTCGAAACTTTTCTAACTTTTTGGAAAGTTAAAAAACAACAACCTGCAAACCGAATTTCGGTAAATTCGTCCATCTATTGTCCCCAGTACCATTGTATGAGCTTGTGAAGCTTTCAGTCTCCACCAAACCTATAGCATCATGCAATGTATTAGCACCTCCTACTTGATCTTAATCACTTCTTTGCTGGACCCTTGGCCAGCAAAGGGATTAAAATGTATGTATTTTAACATGCATTTTATGTTTTCGATTGTGATTTGTTTTTTTCTATGTCGCAATTCAAAATCTTTTTTTTCTTAGCCTGCAATGCGTTACTGTCCCCGCAGCTCTGAAGGGGTTAGACTATTTGACTACTTGACAATGGCTTCAATTTTACATTTAAATCAGTGGTTTTCCACCTTTTTAGGGGTTAAGTAACCCTATAATTATATTAAGAAATTCTGCGGAAACACCAACCCTCTCTAATAGCGTGTCTGAGATCAGATGCATTGTGAGGAACCCCAACCCTCTCTAATAGCGTGTCTGAGATCAGATGCATTGTGAGGAACCCCAACCCTTTCTAATAGTGTGTCTGAGATCAGATGCATTGTAAATTCTTTTGTATTTGGTCCAATTTTCAAATGACCTGAAAATTGCATTGAACTGTTTAGGGATACCCAAGGAAAACCTGTTGAAAAACACTCGTTTAGATGATGCAGGGTTTTTGTTTTAACAGGAAAATGAATTCATTTATCAAATGTTTTACCAGGAAGTAATACATTGCGAGTTACCTCTCGTTTTCAAATATGTCCTGGGCAGAGAGTTACGATGACAGATACATGGTTACAAATACATAGTTACATTAAATTAACAGGGTTATACATTATATACATGACATTGCATGCACAGTTAAAGTTAGTATATATTATAGGCGTACAGTATGTAACAGTTACAGACCAGATTAAAATGTGAGACGGCTTAAGTTTTGAAAGAACTTAGCCTGTTGGCGGCTGTGAGAGTCTCCGGTAGACTGTTCCAGTTGTGAAGATGGAGGAAAAAATATATTTTAGGAAAAGCTTTCACGAAGCTGGTTCTCTCATTTCCAATGCATGAGTTTCATTGTTCAGAGAAGTGTCCCACATTATGTAGAAATAAAACCAACGTTTGAGGAACAGCTATTCAAACTTTTCCTTCTGAAGTTATTCTCGGGGTGTATCTACAAAGACATATCAATTAAATTCTTAACGTTCAGGCAGACGTCTGCCATGACAGAGATGATGGAGCCCTACCCAAATGGCCGCAGGCTTTCTGAAACAACACAAATGTTTTTTTTACATTAGTTTCTATGGACTAAAACAATAACACAATTTGTTGATCAATTAAAATAAAAGGCGATGCCCTTTAGACAGCTGTTTAAGAGCTGTATCTCAGTGAAAAGTCCTTTTAGTTTAGAGATCAGCACATACACTGCATGTCTAATCATGGTCCTGCAGGATTAGGTGTCAATCTTAAAGTAACATTCTATATTTGGACTGCCATCCACAAGAATACATGAACAGTGTGCAATACAGTATACATGAATAATAGGATAGGAGGGCAGATATACCAAAGCACACTGGTTGCTACCTACAGCAGCTGACCCATGACAGTGCCCCAGTGTGCCTACAAACACCAGTAGAAAATCGTATTTTGGAACAACTTGTGCATTATGAAAAATTACACAAAAATCAGTAAGTTAGACTTAAAGCAGCAATACCCCCCCACCCCCTTTGTTCTTATTTGTATATGTAAAGCATGTGTCAATGTATAATGCTACCTTCTTACCAAAACTGGCAATCGTTTGGTGCTCCTGTTATAAATCTGTACAAATCGTGATTGTGTGAATAACTAAATGACCGCCTTTCAGCTCCAATCAATCCGTCAGTCAGTGTAAGGCCTTGTTTATAGTAGCCGCGCGCGACGGAGCTCATGGCGTGATAGGAGCGACAGACTCGAGCGATTGCTAAACATAGTGGCTCATGCGATGGGGAGGTGTGGTCATGATGTCACAGAGCTGGGTCACCCTCATTGGCTGAACCGCTCACGTGACGCTGCCGTTGCTTGAAAAGACAACATTTTTTGTCTTTCCATAACGCGTTCGCGCCTCATTGTGCGCGCACTATGGACGGCCTCATAGGATTGAGGTGTGTTGTTCGCGACGCGCGCGCGCGCCACCGCAGTCACTATAATGGCGGCCTAACTGAGCAGCTACAATGTATCCTTAGGTAATATTGACTATTGTTACAGTTTGCAGCACAAATTGCTGGAAATATTGGCAATAGATTATCACAAACAGCACTGCTGGGGAGGTGTGCTAAAGCCTGCTATGGATATCGACGGATGCTCAGTATATACAAACTCAGTAAAAATGGCATTGAGTTGAATTTAAAAAAAAAGACAGTCACTTTTATCTAATACTACAGATCTAATTTATTGGAATAAATAATAAAATATAAGATTTCACACATTTTACTACTTTAATATCTTGTATTTAAAAGAGCTGGTTCGCCTGCTTGGCTTTTTTTTAATTATAATTTTTTACATGCATAGGAAGCAGGGGCTCTCCAGAGCTGAAACATGTTAATATAAAGCCTAAGGACGCCTGCTTCCCAGGACACTTACTGGGGAAGGTGCCGCTGGTAGCATCCCCTCCAGGACAAACATAATTATGATAAATAATAAAGATACGCCCTTTCCTCTGTTGCTCGACTGCTAAAACTCTGACTCAGGCCCTCATTCTCTCCCGTCTTGATTACTGTAACCTCCTGCTGCCCGGCCTCCCTGCCTCTCACCTGTCTCCCCTACAATCTATCTTAAATGCTGCTGCCAGAATCACTCTACTCTTTCCTAGATCTGTCTCAGCATCTCCCCTCCTGAAATCCCTCTCCTGGCTTTCAATCAAATCCCGCATCTCACACTCCATTCTTCTCCTCACTTTTAAAGCTTTACACTCTTCTGCCCCTCCTTACATCTCAGCCCTAATTTCTCGCTATGCACCATCCCGACTCTTGCGTTCTGCTCAAGGATGTCTTCTTTCTGCCCCCTTTTTATCTAAAGCCCTCTCCCGCCTTAAACCTTTTTCACTGACTGCCCCTCACCTCTGGAATGCCCTTCCCCTCAGTACCCGACTAGCACCCTCTCTATCCACCTTTAAGACCCACCTTAAGACACACTTGCTTAAAGAAGCATATGAATAGCACTGTGAACATTCTGAACACATGATACATAAAGCTTGGCCCCCTGCAGACGCACTTATCAGAACTCCCTCCTACTGTCTCTGTACGTTCTCCCTACCTACCAATTAGATTGTAAGCTCCTCGGGGCAGGGCCTCCTCTTCCTTAATGTTATGTTTGTCTAAAGCACTTATTCCCATGAGCTGTTATTTATATTATCTGTTATTTATTCTATTACCACATGTATTACTACTGTGAAGTGCTATGTACATTAATGGCGCTATATAAATAAAGACATACAATACACTACAATACAATGTTGAAATCTCCCATATTATGTGAGCCAATAGGCAGCTGCAATGTCATCTGTCGCGGCTTCCCATTGGCCCTCCCTAATACGGGCTTTAAACAACCAGGAAGTAACCGGTGGAACCTTCCCAGGTTAGTATCTCGGAAACCAAGAACTGGGGGAAAAAAGTGTTTCAGGTCCGGGAGCTCCTGCTTCACACCAACATAAAAACTAAATGGGGGACAAAGAGGGACAGCTACTTTCACAACCTCTGGAAAAAAACTGATCATTACGTACCTATTAATGCTGGTCATTAATGCCTCCAGCTGGGGCTGTAATGGTCATGGAATGCCCTGTTTTGAGGGAATTGTTACTATTATACAGTAGGCTAATGTCACTACCAATAATTATTATCTACAGCTTATTCACATGTGACAATAGAGTAAAAAAAAAACAGGTTTGGCAAGCTGTGGGAGACATGGGTATTCTGTCCTAACTAAAGCTACTACATTTCTGGAAGACTGAACCAGGACAGATTTAGGTAAACCAGTAATATTCTGGAGACCAGTAATATATTGGAGATAGAGTACGAGCCGGCTGTAAAAAAAAATGTCATCTTTAATACTTCACTTTTTTAAATATTTTTTTATTGAACACTAATTTATCATCTAGGTATAAAAATAGATCCAAAAGGAAACTTATCAAAATGTGGCGCTCTAAATAATCAGATGTAACCAATAATAATATGAATAGTACAGTGATACTTATACAAATATATGATGCAGCTGTGACCCAGTTGAGGTTTGCTCAGTCAATCCTCATGTAGAAATGTAGAATAGTAGCGATGAAATGTCCGGGAAGCGCAATATATGTAAAAAAGAATAAAATACAATGGTGATAGTGCAATATTGTTATTGTTTCATCAGGAAACCTATGTGGTGAAACGCGTAGAGTGACGCTCTATCCCTGAGACGGCCGGAACCCCAGGAAGTGGACGCGGTAGATGACATCACTTCCGGTGTTTGGAACGCACCGGTGGAACGCACGCCACGAGAGAGGGGGAGCTGAGATACCATTCATCCGGCCGGAGAGATCCATTGAGATCTAAATGCTTACCTTTATTTGAAACTATGTTTTACTTACCTTCATAAATTATACATACAGTCTGCACTATGTCCAGTTGTATCTTTGATTAAGGTTCCTGGGAGTACATCTATATGGGGCTGCATTGACTGCTGTATCTCCTGATGACGGAGGGACTAACAACAATACCTTAAAAGATACCTTTATGTGTCTGAATAACCTCACACGTTTGTGAGTATATATATTGAGAGCAGTGTCATCTGTATTTGAGTTTATCCATTTTCACCTTAACAATATTGCACTATCACCATTGTATTTTATTCTTTTTTTACATATATTGCGCTTCCCGGACATTTCATCGATAAAAATAGATCCGGAGAAAAAAATTTTGGTTGGTATTTCTGCAAGGAAAATAGAGAAAACAGACAATTCCGCAGTATTTCTCTACTTTAAGTAGGAAATTGTATTGTGCAGCGTGTTTTAAAGTAGAGAAATACTGTGCAATGGTCGTTTTTCTGTTTTCCTTGCAGAAATACCAACCTCTGAAGTAACTGAAAGGATTCTTATTCAACGAATCAGGACTGGTTTTCAGCAATTCACTGAGAGCATGCTAACAACAAGGACTGGTTTCTGATCAAAATTTGGGACTGGTATTGTTGTTTTAGCGCCAGGAATTTGGTTCTATTTTATGGCACATTCTTACAGCAGGAATTGGGAAGACTTGCTATTGAGTCCCTTAGGCAGCCGATTCTGTTGGACTGGAGGATTGGATCTACAATCCATTATCAGAATGTAGTTATATACCTTGCTGTTGTAATAATACTCGGAGTCTGATGTTTAAATTACATAGGCACTTTGTTGTATTATAAGCATAGGTTCACATTTTAGATTTAATTTATCTATTGTTTTCCCCAGGACGTTAGGCACTGTAACCCCGCAGGTGTTTGTATTAGGTGGAGCGCTTACCGTATATGTATGTTTAATTAGGTTTGTTGCACGCGTTTTAATGAATGATAAAAGAAAAGGCAAACAGACAATTTAATACTCACTATATTAAAATACTTTATGTACATTTTAATACTGATGTACAGTACAGTCAGAGGTACTCCTACATACACAGTACTAGTTCCAGTAGTCCTGAATGCTCCAGCACTATTAATGATTTGTTTTGAAACTACCTTGTACCACCTCTTGCTGTAGTTTCATTTCTCCTTTGTCCTCTGCACCATGCTGTTTCCCTTTCTCACCTCTCACTCTGGTCGGTGTCTCTGTTGGCCGGACCTCTGCACCATGCTGTTTCCCTTTCTCACCTCTCACTCTGGTCGGTGTCTCTGTTGGCCAGAGGAAGGGGTGTCTCGGGGATGATGTCTGTGGTAACTTTTCCTCAATCAGGGATGTGGAGAGACTTCAGAACCCTACTTGTTTCGGAATACGGCATATAACTTTTTTTAGTTTGTCCATTCCTATGAGTGCTGATCCTCTCCATTGATATGATTATATATATATATATATATATATATCTCAGATGTGGTCGCCTGTGCTCTGTTATGAAAATCTGTGGCTATCTCACAGAAAAGCTGCAACATTTCTGTGACATTTCTGCAGCCAGACTAATGACCCATCGGATTAACACAACGGGGTCCCTGCAGTCCCATTCAAATGCATGAGATCATGCTGTGTTAATTAGATGGGCCATTAGTCTGGTTGAAGAAATCTCACAGAAATGTTGCAGCATTTCTGCGAGATAGCCACAGATTTTTCTGGGCTAGCCAGAGAGCACAGGTGACCACATCTGTACATGAATACATACATACATACACACACACACACACACACACACACACACACACACACACACACACCAAAATTAAATACAACAGGCACACCTAAAAAAGCAACACTGGCATGTAGAGGCATGATATTACGCATTTTGCTCATCAAGCTTTTTCAGGGGTACAAGCGAAACGCGTATGGTTAACGGCCAGTGTGAGGACAGAAAACTGGAGGATCAGTTGTGAAGGGAGGAGATGTAAAGGAATATCCGGTGATATCACTTGCAAGAGAGGAGCCAGGAACACATGCAGCTTCTGTGTCCGAGTCACCATCTCTCCTGTAGCACAGCAGCTATTTAAATACTGATGTGCCTTTTTATCTAATATCATTGTATCTCGGGGAGTGCATTGTCTATCTGTGTATATTTTTTTCTTCCTGTCCTTAACATACTTCACCATATTTTTTCTTTCTTCTCCTTTTTTAGGGGGTATAATAATGGACATTCATTTTCAACTTTGTGTGGGGTTGATTGTGACCAGGGCAGCAACAATAGGGATAGTTAGTAATTAGCTTTCTGATTTAGTTGATATTGTGTTAGACCCACAAGAATTTGCCCTTTACACATATATAATACACACACACACACACACACATATACACGCACACACACACACACACACACACACACACACACACACACACACACACACACACACACACACACACACACACACACACACACACACACACACACACACACACACACACACACACATATACACGCACAAGAGTCAGCACCAAACTGATTCCTGGTCCAGGCTGCTTATGTATATTTGCTAAAATATAAACATGTAGACATTTTAAATATATATAATGTAAAAAAATATATAATTATAAAGTATGGGGGATTGTACCTTTAGGACCTCATACAGACCTAAGTCACAGTGTATATTAAGGGTGGCCAGTTTCACTGGTGTTTCGTTCTAAAAAACAAATAGTGTTTTGGTTTACCTGAAACTCAATGGTTTTTGGTTTGGGATTTAAAATTAAAGAGTGAAAAAAAATGATCTAATAACAAAAAGGAAATCTTAACATTTTGACATTTTTTTTATATGCCAACTTAAGCATTTGCCCAGTTTATTAAGAAAAAAAAAAAAGAACCCAAGGTGTGTCTCTCGGGATTTGCCTGGAATTTGCTCCGAAGTTCGATCCACCGAACACACTTTGAAGGTCACGAAATTCAGATTTCAAATCCCTGAACCTGCCCATCTTTAGTATATGATTCAATAGTGAGGGCATTTACTTTACTTATCCTCTTCTGCATAGACTATGCATTTCAACTCACCCAAAATGTGATCCTGTTGTGTAAAGGAAGGGGGGGAGGGGGAGGGGTAGTTTGAGGAACGATATGTCAGTGAGCAAGGAAACAATTCCAAAGACTATGTAGATTACAAATGCACCACAAAAGCAAATGTTTCAGTTCTTGATTCCACTTTTACTTGTAGCAGTTAGTCCAGAGATTGTATCAGGGCTTTTGCCTGTTTAGCCTTAAATCCCCTTTTCATGAACTGCATCTCAATAGCCACAAACAGAGATTAAATAAGGCATTTATAATTAAGATTTAAAGGGATTCCAGCAAGCTAAAGCAGTTCTAACCTCAAAAGAATGAGACTGCAGTGCAATTAGCTTCTCGTGCACTGGGTAGGATTTAGTGTTACATTGTCTTTCACTCTGTATGAGAGTATATATTCCATTTAGCTGGAATTGTAGTGAAAGGCAGAATGACATTCCTCTTCATCACGGAACAGTGGTTACCCCATCAGTTAGTTTACAAATTCCTCAGCAGTGCCAAGGGCTGGAAAACTAGTAGATAGGGGGCGAAAGATTTACTTGACAATATTTGACAACGAAATATTTTTCAACTCATTCAGCGAAAGAAGAACATTGTAAGGGTGTTATTTATCAGAGGGCAAAAAACGGTACTCGATCTATCAACTAAAGTATTCTAAGAGCATTGGGATTGTGTTGTTTGATGTACAGCATTTGAGGCTTTTGTATTTTGCACTAATATCCAGCACCATGGTTTTGCAGCCTGGATACTTTGATAAATAATCCGTTGCTGTATTTGGTCCCAGTTCACTGCAAGCCCATCCAGGGCTGACATGCTTAAGAAATAACATGTTTAACTCTTTAGGGATCCATGGGGTACATGCATCAAGTGCTGGTACGGGTTATCGCACCCCTTCCGGTGTTAACTCCTATTCAAGTCAATGGGAGTTGACTTCGGCACTGGAGTGATAACCCATACCGGCACTTGGTCCATATGCCTCTCCCTATACTGTATGTTAAGCTTTGCTAGTTAACAAAGTGTCAGGATTTATTTTGCTTTGCACGATAGATTTGTAAATGAGCCTTTTTTTTGTATCTGCCTTCAGTCCGTTTCGGTTTAGGTTTGCAATCTCTGCTGCAAAAGAGATGTCGTGATGATACGCTGAGCAATGCATTGCAGGCCCTTGCAGAAGCGAAGGGTTTCAGATCATCAGGACTGCGTTAATATTCTTAAGATCTTCATAAACCTTGTTACATTTTGCATTGTGTTGATATAAGTGTGATATTTACGTTGCCTTTAAAAAAATGAAATTATTTATTTGCAGGATTCTCTTTGCAATTGTCAAAAATGGCTGAATGACTTCATGAATGACCTTTTTTAGGGAGAGGGAGCAGCTCAGTGAGTAAAGACACTGACTGGCACTGAGAGTTTGAAGAAGCGGAGCCTGGTTCAATTCCCGGTGTCGGCTCCTTGTGTCCTTAGGCAAGTCACTTTATCTCCCTGTGCCTCAGGTGCCAAAAACGTAGATTGTAAGCTCCATGGGGCAGGAACCTGTGCCTGCAAAAATGTCTCTGTAAAGCGCTACGTAAAACTAGCAGCGCTATGCAAGAACATGCTATTATTATTATTATTATTATTATTATTATTATTATTATTATAATACAGTCAGTTTGGAATTGCACCTGTAGTACTCCCCCCACAGGAGAAAGGATCGGTGCACCGCCAAAGAATCAAAGCAAAGGCTGGGAAGTGTGACTGGAAAACTTTATTGCAGCATATCCGTGGAGCTCTGGCGGATCCTCTAACGCGTTTCACGCCGAAGCGCTTTGTCAAAGAGTGATCCGCCAGTGAACAAATGAGTCCTGATATAGTGGGCCAACCCACCGCACCTGTAGAGCACAATCATGGAATTGCACCTGCATTATTTTCTCCGTTACATATTACATAGTTTAATAGTAGATGAGATTGAAAAAAATACACACGTCTATCAAGTGCAACCTATGCTAAATTTAGATGACAGGTACTTTATCCTATGTTTGTATTTGCAGTATATTGATCCAAAGGAAGGCAAAGAAAAACCCCATCTGAAATACAGCAGGCATAAGCTTATAGGGGGCCATGTTAAAATGGATAACAAGCAAAAGGTGACGACAGTATGTGCTCATTTGCATGTCATTTCCCAGAATCCCTGGTTGCAGTGGAAGCATTGTATGCGGGGAGATAATGCGGAAAAGCAGGGTTGCAGACCTGTCTGAAACAGGACTGTTTTCACCAGTGATATTTTTATTTGCTGTACACTGTACAGTGGAGGGTCTTTATCAATTTTTTACCCACCAATGTGCGTTTGCACGAAATAATTCTCCTTTCTTTTAAGACTCTACACTGCTCTGCACCTCCATATATCTAAGCTCTGATCTCCCATCACCCTTAATCGTCTCTTACACTCATGTAAGCTTGCAGACCACATCACGGTGTACCCTCTTTTCAGGTAAGTCCTAACACTGTCTCTGCCAATATTCTCTTTACTAGAGATGGGAAAATTTTGGGGGCAGATTTGAATCTGCAGCGGATCGGCCGGTTCGTTTAGGCCGCCGCGGATTTCAGAGGATCAATGTGGAAAAGGGCGATTCACGGGGTGTGGATGTTGTATTATTGTTAAGAATCCGCCAACGGAGTGCTGATTCCGCGGATTGGATTCTACAAATCCAGCCACGGGTTATATCCAATGGCGGTTTTTGATGAATCTGCGCGAAAATTGAAACCACCCAAATCCATTTGCGGATTTTACACCGCACAACGGATTTTGGGTTGGGTGGGTTGTGTTATATCAGCGAAAATCTGGGAAACGCATTTGGGCAGATTCACCCATGTCTACTCTTTACCTCTCTAAAATGAGGTTGAAGTATTAATAGACTGGCCATTCACCGCTGCAGAAGAGGACATTCGCAGGGATAAGAATTTAACTATATGATTTGTCATGTCGGATGAAGCATTGGGGTTCTCTGTATTTTGTTCACCTTTAACCTCTACAGCCCTCTTCCATCTGAAAACAATCCTCTTCGATCATCTCTCCCTAGCTATGGAACGCTTTTCCTCTCATTATATATTCGTCAAGCACTGTCTCTTTTCATATTCAAAGCCCTGCTGAAAAGTCACCTCTTAAAAGAAGCAATTGGATTCAATTTGACATACCTTTACTATGACCTCCAGATAACCTTGACCTCGACCTTGACCTTGACCTCGACCTCCCCGACTGCACTTCTAAGGCCGAGTCCATAGGACAGGCCGCGCTGAGCCGTGCGGACGCTCCGCGCTGAGCTCCTGCATCCTCAATGAGGATGCCTTGAGAGGGGGCTCACGCGAGCGTCCGCAGGCGTGCTGAGGCGCTGAATTTTTCAGCCGACAGCCAAGCTGTTTTTCAGAGCGCTGTCGGCTGAAAACATCCAATCAGCGTGGAGCAGCGTCAACGTCACGGCGCGTGACGTCGGCGCCGTGATGTTGACGTTGGTGCGTCGCGGGCGATTGGCCCAGCGACGTCACTGCCCCGCCTCCCTCAGTCTCCCCCCGCCTCCAATCGCGGACGCTGTCTCGTCTGCATGGGCATGAAATTGTGCAGATTTCAGCAGGCGAGCCTCAGCGTCAGCGCGGTCCAGCACTGACAACCCCTCTATGGCCCCAGCCTAATAATGCACTTTTACTCCAACTGTGTCTGCAAGCCTCCCAACATACCACTTAGATTGTAAGCTCCTTGGGGCAGGGTCTCCCTTTGCCTTATGTTGTTATTTACCTGTTGCGCTTACAGTATTCTCATTGGTTGTATTGTATCTCTATGGTGTATTCTCACCTTGTATTGTAAATCTGTAAAGCGTTGCCTTCATTTTTGGCACTATATAAATAAAATGATACAGTACATACATTTGTATTGTGTATCATATTTTGAATTATTATATTATTATTAATATATGTCGAATCATTATTACATGTTTAATTATAATTATTGTGAATATATGTGTGTATATATATATATATATATATATATATATATATATATATATATATTGAATCAGTATTATTATATGTTGAATTATTAATATTATTCTTATTATAT
This sequence comes from Ascaphus truei, assembly GCF_040206685.1. Taxonomy (NCBI): domain Eukaryota; kingdom Metazoa; phylum Chordata; class Amphibia; order Anura; family Ascaphidae; genus Ascaphus; species Ascaphus truei. The sequence continues at coordinate 514,316,589 of NC_134483.1, forward strand.
ATGTTGAATCATTATTATTACATGTTTAATTATAATTATTATTATTGTTAATACATACAGTATATATATATATATATATATATATATATATATATATATATATATATATATATATATATATATATATATATATGTGTTCGACAAACCTCTACATTTGCATGCCCCGGGCGAGTGGATTTAACATCGTGGCGAGCTCCTATTGGCCCAAGCAGCACACGTGTGGTACTAGGTGGCGAGTAGATTTTTTTGTTTGGCGAGTAGATTTTTTGGTGATTTGTCGACCACTGTGTATATATATATATATATATATATATATATATATATATATATATATATATATATATATATATATATATATATATATATATATATATGGGAAGAAGGGAAGAGAGAGCGCACGCCCATAGCGTAAAATTGTATTTTAATGAGAGGAGGGGGAAAGGGGGTAAAAAATGCACTCTTGCAATTTTACGCTATGGGCGTGCGCTCTCTCTTCCCTTCTTCCCTTAGATTCACTGTGGACGTGGTTTGTCCACACTGAGAGCTGCCGGAGACCCTCCATACCGGAACCCACATCAATATTGGACTTATCTTTGAGGACTGGTTTTTACACTCTCTTTTTTTCTTGTTTTTGATATATATTTTTTTTTGTATTTTTAACAATTCATTTTTATGTTTATGGTTTACAGTTTTAATATTGATCTGTGCTACTAATTATTTTTATTACCATATAGTTTACACCGTTTATTTACATTTTATTTAATTTTATTTAATTTTAGTTAGTTTATTCATTTTACTGATCAATCATAATAGAGGCGCTACTTTTTTCTTTTTCTGCCTGTTATATATATATATATATATATAGCAACTGTAAATATTCCTGTATGTTCATTTACAGTTGCTATATGCTTAACTGTGGAGGGTTTTTGTCACTTTTTTTTACCCACCATAACCTTAATATATATATATAATATATATATATATATATATACACACAAACACACATCTCACAGGGTCTTTTTTATTTACCTCTGTGGCTATGTTCATATCACTCATTATGTTTTCCTTAGCCATTTAGGTATTTTGCTGTTTGTTACACTCATTCTCCCCAGCTAGTATTTTTTCTGTGCCTGTCATGTTTATGTGTTACTTCATGCAGCATTCAGAGTGCTTTTTCTCAGCTGCTTTATTTGCAGGTTTTTCATGAATTATTCTGTGTTCTGGTATTTCCATTTATTATTTTGAGTTCCTATTTACCTCATGATCGGCCGATCTTTGTCACATTACTAGGGGAATTTTCTTTCTCCTGGTTTTGTTATGCTCTATTAGGACTCTTATTATTTGGTCTTTCCAGGTTTGGGTTTTATTTGTGTCTAGTTATTATAAGTTTTATTTTACAGCAGTTAATCTTATATGTGGTATGTGTTTGAGTCTGTCTTTTGTGTTTTATTCTTGCATTGCTAATAAAGTCCATTTTTCTGTTTCTTCATTACATATTTTTTGAGTGCTCCTTTGTTTTGACCCTTTCTTTTCTCCTTTTGTGTTTATATTTTCCTTGGGTCGGTAGCACCGCCAGAGGGTATTTCCCACCCTGATGCCTGGTTTTATGTGTTATCAGGTCATTCAGAGATTATTTGAATGCGGCATCTATTTCGTGTTTCATATATATATATATATATATATATATATATATATATATATATATATATATATATATATGTGTAGAGGTATCAGTACCGTGTTAGCCGAGTTTCAATAATCAAAAAATAAATAGATGATACTGTTCTGTGGCTAACGAAATGCTTTTATTTGTGCGAGCTTTTGAGATACACTGATCTCTTCTTCCGGTGATGTTACAATGAATGAAGCAAGGGTATACTTAAAAACAGTGTCTCTTGGAATGTTATCTGTGCTGGTCCATCCCCCGGTGTGGATGTGTTTTATGGCTAGAGGTGTCAAAAGGTTCCTGAAAGCAAGTGAAGAAAGAGTGTGTATGTGTATCAGTGTGAATAAAAATGAATGGAGAGCCCACAGTATATACAGTGCTTTACTAAAGGTGTGTGTGGAGTGGGAGTGGATATAAATGGTGTGGGTGGGTGTGGAAATGTGAGAGTTTGTAGCACAACTAAAAGTGTGTGTGGATACCTTGTGGTCCCTATTGGTGTATAGGGATGGAAAAACAAGGAGTATTAGTATGTGTGAGAGACAGCTGTGTGTGCATACATATAGCACAGTATGTACAGACATGGCCTTTAGCGCTCATGGGAAGAGAGTTCACTTGTGTCAATAATGACACATAACATTTCGATCTCTGTTTAGGCCACTACAAAGTGTCCCGAACAGTTGCATAAATTTGTATTCATGCAACCGTCTCTCTTTCCGTGTTTTAAGATTACCTGTGAGTATGGCAACCCTCAGATCATCCATCTTATGGCCAGAGTCAGAGAAATGTTCGCCAACAGGACTGTCTTTTGTTCCGCGTGTGATGCTGTGGCGATGCAGGTTCATTCTCTTGTTTAGCCCCTGCCCTGTCTCACCTATGTAGTAGCAGCCCCCTGGGCATTTCATGCACATGATGAGGTACACGACATTGCTGCAATGCATCAGCAATTTACTGCCACACCATTTATATCCACTCCCACTCCACACACACCTTTTGTAAAGCACTGTATATACTGTGGGCTCTCCATTCATTTTTATTCACACTGATACACATACACACTCTTTCTTCACTTGCTTTCAGGAACCTTTTGACACCTCTAGCCATAAAACACATCCACACCGGGGGAAGGACCAGCACAGATAACATTCCAAGAGACACTGTTTTTAAGTATACCCTTGCTTCATTCATTGTAACATCGCCGGAAGAAGAGATCAGTGTATCTCGAAAGCTCGCACAAATAAAAGCATTTCGTTAGCCACAGAACGGTATCATCTATTTATTTTTTGATTTTATATATATTATATATATATACATATATATATATATAAAATCCATATTATTATTATTATTATTATTGTTATTATATAAGTTGAATCATTATGATTACATGTTTAATTATAATAATTATTGTTACTATATATATATATATTGAATCAGTATTGTTATTATTGTTATTATATATGTTGAATTGGTATTGTGCAATCAAAACAATGACATATAAACACTGCACTTTAATATTCAATAAGATTCTGCAGCTTTGCTGGTTGGATGGGAGGAAGAGAGCAGCCTGTCTTGATTCCTCCCCGTTCTCAGCAGGGCCCGTTTGACACGGTGCGATGGTTATTTGACATAGCTGGTTGGCCTTACTTGCGTGAGGACATTTCATCTAATCCACGTCGGAATGTAACTCAGCACAGCCTTTATTATTGTGCACTTTAGCACGTTAGGCCTTTCCTTTTGTGGCGTGCCAGATCTCATCATGAGGTGTTCGGAAGGGCAGAAAGACGCTCTGCTCCACATTTGCCGCCTAATCCTGTCTGCCTGAAACTCGCTTCTGAACTCAACCAGCAAAAAAAAAAAGGACTTGATGGGGGCAGTTTTATCAAAGTCTTCCCGGCTGCAAATCTGGGGCAAAAAAGACTACCCCACGTTTATCACAGAGAGAAATCCCATGTAAATATATCCTTATCCAGCACCTAGGGAGCTTACGTCGGTGTGCAACATTTGGCTACTCAGCACAGATTACCTCCATTCAGGGTGCTGGATTCAGACAGCTGGGCGATGAGGTAGCATAAGTGAAAATGATGGGCGCCAAGAACTTTTGTAGTACAACTCCAATCTTTATCCAGGTTCCCAGGCACGGGGACACCTCACACACATACTCGTCATAGTTTACATAGTTGCATGTGGCTTTACATCACTCTTTGTTACTCATGAAACTCCTTCCCTAGGTGCCCACTCAACCCTCAGAGGCAGGTGCAAATACTTGGCTGTGTTAATTATATTGGACAAGGCCCCACTTCAGAGTAACATCCCTTATACCTCTGTCTACTTTGGCCCTTGCTGAGAAAAAAAGTGCGTGCCAATTTATACTGTAAGTGAGGTGCAAAATGGTAAATGTAGTACAAATAAGCCCACGGATATAGTAGGCGCGCATGGCGTCGCGCGCGCCTGTAGCTTTAGCGATCCATGGCCTGTAAGATTTGAGTGAGGCGTGGTGGAGGCGTGACCGTGACGTCACTGGGCTGTTTCGCCCTAATTGGCTGAACCGCCAGACGTGACCCGGCCGTCGCGCGACAAACACAAAATTGTTTGTCTCGCGACAAATCGGCCGCTCAATCGCGCTTCATCGTCTGCTCTATGGCCTGCCTCATTGAGGTGCGGCCTTTTGTTTGCGCTGCTCGTGTGGTCGCACACAGTATGGACGCGGCCTAAGAGTACAAAGAATCCACTTGAAGTAGTGACAACAGTGTGATAGTAATTAGTGATTAAAAGGACACAAAGAACCTTCCTTGTGATTTCGGGTACGAGCCTGATCAATTGGATGGCTCGGACATCACAATCTAAGGATAAGGAAAGCAAAAGAAAAGCACAAAACCCTCATAGCGTAGTGTTGACAATATTTAGGGGTAAAATTAATAATTTGACCTATTAATGTATCTACTATTCATCTTCTGGTGATACTAAGGTTATTTCTCCTTATTGCAGCATTGTTGTGGACTGATCTTTCCTTCTGTCCATTTGTTTGGGGTGACGTCATACACAAGTGCTTTGGTGCTTCACTGGCGTGCCCCAGAGTGTGACTGCCTGCCCGCACTCACTCCCTGGGGTCGGGTGGGAGAGAGATCAGACGCTCCTGTATTCTGGACTGTTGCCAATCTGTCCTTGAGAAGTTTCGGCTCCATACTGCCGTGAGAGTCTGCTTCACCGAAAATTGGGACTTTCTGCGCTGGACCGAGTGCCACACCAGTGGTGATTCCAAGTTTGTCTGTCTCTGTAAGGAAGCAGGGCTCTCACAACCTCTCCTTACCTCTTCCAGGGACTGTCTCTGCTTCCCCTTCTCCCTCCCGGCGGTACCCCCTCCGCAAGCATGCTCCGTGTCAGCCGACGCTGACAGACGCGGCCGCCATGTTGGCTGGGACGCGCGCGGGATGGCCTTGCACCGCGCGCGCTCCCGGCTATAATTTATTCACTGCCCTGGCAGCTCTGTCACGCCCCTGGCACTCACTCCAGCCGTACCCACGCCCCCCTGCTTCACAGCTGATGCCGCTTCAGGATTACAACGTGCACCTATCGACTTGCGCTCCACGGCACACCTCTGCTTCACCTACCTCTCTGATTGGCTCTCCCACCTTTATTACCCCAGTTCCTCCCTGGAATCATTGCTCTGCATAGCCTTTGCTTACCTAGTGTGGATCTATTTGTGCTTGTTGTGTTTCTCAGGTTTTGACCCGTCTCGGCTTACAACTACACTCCTGGCTCTCGACCCAGGCTTCCTCATCACTACGCTGCTTCTCTCGTCCCTCGATCTCGGCTTGAACTTCGACCTCCCAGACCTCTCTCTTAATCGACCCTCGGCTTCGGCACCAACTATGATTCTTCTATCTCCAGATCCAGCAGGTACCTTTGGTACTCTTACTAAGTCTCCTGGAATGGCTACGCAAACTACTACACTCTGGACACGCTTCCTCTGCTGCGGGTGCGTGTTACTAATGTCCCATCTCAGTAAAGGGACGGGTCTGGTCTGCGGGCAGCACTACCGTGACAGTCTCCCATCATCATCCTCATGAGGTTGGACATTGGAGTGAGGAGGACTTACCCTGATGTCCAGGCTTATTTTTTTTTATACCTCAATGATTTTAAATGCTGTTTGTTTATGTATGTGCATACAGTACCCTCCTTTTTTTACCACCAAATATTGTCAATACTACACTATGAGGGTTTTGTGCTTTTCTTTCCTCCCTCTCTCTGGAACCTGCGTGTTTCCATTGGTCATCTCTTTGGGATCCTGACTAAAGGGGCATTGTCCCTATCTGTACTATAACAACAAGGGGGGCCTGATCTGTCCTATTACTTTGGGAACCTAGTCACTATCTCTCCTCTCACTATCTCCTGAGGCTCCTCTCCTCTTATCTTCCAGGAACCTCCCTTCCAGAACCTTCCTCCTCTTCTATACTCAACAAGGCTCAACAAAGTATCCGGCCGTTCCTCCTTCTCTTACCGTGCACCCCAAAACTGGAACAACCTACCAGAGACTCTCACATCCACCACCAGTTTAAGTTCTTTCAAATCTATGGCTGTCTCCCATTTTAATCTGGTCTGTAACTGTTACATACGCCCATAACATATTTTTTCTTTAACTGTGCATGCAATGTCTTGTATATAATGTATACCCTGTTCATTTATGTAACTGTATTTGTAACCATGTATTATTTGTCTTAACTCTGTGCCCAGGACATACTTGAAAACGAGAGGTAACTCTCAATGTATTACTTCCTGGTAAAATATTTTATAAATAAATAAATCAATACAATTCCGGTGGCAACACATGGTGGGGCCTAGCATATATTGCCCTACTATTAACCCCTTGCAGCAAATTGGTGACCCCCTTGAGGTGGTGGTGTTGGTGGTGGTGGGGGGGGTGTTACTCTTATAATAGCTACACTGGGACAATAATATATTTTGTTAACCTATATTAGGAAACAACCGTTTCCAAATACATTTTGGGGTTGATACATAGCAACTTAATTTTGCACTTGCAATATGTAAACATAACGACCTTCATGCACACCACACTCATTTTATGAAGTTTTGTACCACTTTTTAGCACTAAAATGTTGACTTACAAAAATAATTCAAATGTGTACAAAGTGTTCTTTTAAAGAGCTTCACAAAAACAAGCAGAGAATACAAAGAGGCGTTGGTTTTCAAAAGGATTTTCTTAGAAAAGATTCAGGAAAATTTAGTAACATTATACACGGCCATTTACCTAGAGGCAGTTTTAGCATTTACAATTACAGTACATGCCAACACTTGTTACTTTGTTAATGGTATAAGCAGTGCGCTTGTATATAATTTACAGCTGAAGTAGTAAAAGGAATCGTACCTTTAATTGTTTACACTAAAGTGGTACATTTCTTATGCCTTTTAATTGTTTACACAAAAGGGGCAAGAGCACAAGCATATCTCTCTCAACTTTGTTAATATAACGCTTTTCTCCAAGTGAGACTCAAGGCGCGTCACAGTTACAGCATAGTGCGCAGTACATAGCACATCCGAATTTTACACACACAGTCCCTGCCCAGATAATAACTTTAATAACAATAACAACTTTATTTCATATAGTCATTTTCTCCCAATAGGACTCAAAGCACTTCACAATTACAGTACATTTTGCAGGAACAAGTGATCTTATAATCTATGTTTTTGGTGCCTCAGGCACAGGGAGATAAAGTGACTTGCCAAAGGTCACAAGGAGCGGACACCGGGAATTTAACCAGGTTCTCCTGATTCAGTGCCATTGTTTACAAAGTCAGTGTTTTTACTCAGAGTCATTCCTTCCAGGGCCGCTAACTGATTTCCCAGGACCCAGGACTAGAGTTATGACTGCTCCCTCCCCCCCCCCATGTCAGCGGTCTTGCGAGACCCCCCATTTCACATCTCGCGAGCCTCCTCTATTTCCCCCCCTCTTCCCATGTATTTCTCTCCCCTCCGTCTCACTCTTACCACCACCGCCTCTCTCCTCCTACTCACCCCTCTTGTCGGCGGCCCTGACTCCTCCTACATATAGTGGCGAGAAAAAGTTTGTAAACCCCTTAGGATTTTCACATATTTCAAAAAATCATATTAGATCTTAATCTAAGTCCAAATAATAGATAAAGATAACCTGATCAAACAAATGACACAAAAACATTATACTTTTTCAACATTTATTTATCCACAAGTGAATGAACATTGAATATCCATGTGTGAAAAGGTATGTGAACCTTTAGATTCAGTGTCTGGTGGCGCCCCCTTGAGCAGTAATGACTTAAACTAAGTGTTTCCTGTAACTAGTGGTCAGTCTTACCCATCGCTTTTGAGGAATTTTGACCCATTCCTCCTTATAGAACTGCTTCAACTCAGGGCTTCGGTTTGAGGTCTTCCTTGCATAGACAGCTCGCTTCAGGTCCTGCCGCAACATTTTAATGGGGTTTAGATTCGGACGTTGACTAGGCCATTCTAAAATGTGGAATTTGTTCTTCTGAAACCATACTTTTGTAGATCTGCTTGTATGTTTAGCATCATTGTCTTGCTGCCTGACCCACTTTCACTTCAGCTCACAGACGGATGGCCTGACCTTCTCCTCTATAATCTTCTGATACAATGCAGAATTCGTGAATTCAGAATGTCAATAATGGCAAGAAGATGTCCAGGTTCTGAGGCAGCGAAGAAGCCCCAGGCCCTTCACACCCCCACCACGGTTGACGGTTGGGATGAGGTTGTTCTGTCCAAACACAGTGTTTGATTTTCGCCAAACATAACGTTTCTCATTAAGGCCAACAAGTTCTACCTTTGACTCGTCTGTCCAGAGAATATTATTCCAGAAGTCTTGTGGATCAGCTATTTGCTCTTTGACGGACTTCAGACGGAAGCTAAGTTCATTTTAGAGAGCAGTGGTTTTCTCTTGTCTATCCTTCCGTGAACACCATTCTTGTTTTGCATTTTTTTGAGTTGAGTCATGAGCAATCACAATAGCCAAGGTGAGTATGGCCTGCAGATCCCTAGATGTTATTGGGTAGAGTTACTGGGTCTTGGACTTTCACCATTTTTAGACTATCTGTCTGACATTAGATTAGTGGAGCCCCAAATCCTTAGAAATGGTTTTGTAATCCTTTCTAGACTGATGAGCATCAATAACTGCTTTCTGATTTCTTGTGATCGTGGCATGACGTATTTCCACACACCTTTATGGTGAAGACCAAACTCACAAAGTTTCTAATCTTTATATAAGGTGGGGCCTCCCAAACTCACACCTGATGATCTACTTAATTATTTTTTTTCAGTCAGTTTGAAAACAACTAAAATTAAATACAATTATTTTGTTACACAAGAGTCAGACAGGAAAAGCCAGAGTTATAATAATAATACAGGGTTGTATTAAATAATGCATGCCTTCAGGCACCACAGGGGTTAACATACATCATAAACACAAATAAAACACAAAAAGTATAACATCCGTATGTGCAAATATTAATCCCTTGCAGCCCAAGTGGTCAGATAGTCATGGGTTGACCATAACTATCTAGCCACTTGGGCCTATTAAGGACTTAATATATTATCAATGTATTCTACAATGTTATTGAGCTATACCGGGCTATTAAGGACTTAATGTAACAAAATGTTTCGCAATGTTAATATTATGTATGTTTATTAACTTTTCTAGGTTTGCTAGTTCTATCTTGCCTATATACTGTATATAATCACCAATATGTACAGTAGAAATCAAGATAGGCCTAATACCAGTCTTAAATACTGTAGGTGATAAAAATTGGCCGTATTTTGTCAGATATTAGCAGGTATTGTTGTTTAGTGAATAGCCTGTGAATAAGTAATTTGGTGTTAATTACTCATTTGCATATGTTGTGTTAAAAATATCACTGATATTTTGCTGCAATAATAAGACTCTTATACCTGTTTTGCAGCTGGCGATATGGCGTTAGTGAAGAGCTCGATAAAGAAAACTGGCGTTAAACACTGATTACACCATTTTTTTAAATTTATTGGTTAATCTAGGCAATTGAATAGAGAATAAACTAGAAAGTGATTTTTACATGTATAAATATTGAAGCTGTCTGATCTATCATCAATAGTTCACTATAGTGATTTCCACAATCTTATACATTAGGGTCTATTTAAATTAAAGGAGCACAAACTTGCTAAAGTTTGAAACTAATGGGTTTCCATCTGTAACTATGCCCCCCTTTTTCTAATACCTTTTTTTTCCATCATAAATCCACATGCTTTTTCGATACTTGTAGGATGTTCTATATTTCAATAGACCAAATGAAAAAAAAAAGTGCATACCTGTTCCCCTGCATGAACTTGCCAGATTGTTAATTTCCCTGGAATAAAATGGGTGTGATATTTTCTTGAGGTGTGCAAGTTTAGAGTAGATAACAAATCTTTCACATTCCCAAACAGTGAGAAACGCAACACGCACACCTGGATTGCAATAGTCCCACTTGCTGCATCCATAGTCGATCTGGTACCTATCCTGTTCCTTTTACCATATCGTTTAGGCTGAGGTCCCGCTGCATCCGACTGCGCGCGCGGCCGCGTCACTCACCTGCTCATGACTTCCTCCCGAGCCGGCCCCAGTCCCTCCTCACTGCAAGGCTCACTACGCGCTGTGACGCGTCAGCCGACAGGGGATGCAAGAGGATTGTGATCCCGAGCGGTGACGCGTCACGTGGTGCGCTGGTGAGCCTATCAGTGCCGGGGGCTGTACCTTGCTGGAGCTGACAGAGCTTCCCCCACCTCCAAAAGGTAGGGTTGTGTGTGTGTGTATGTATATGTGTGTATGTATGTCTGATGCAGCGGGGCCTCGGCATTATACTTCACTGCTGATCTCACAGATATTCAGTATAGCTAGAGTACAGAACAGACTAGGCCAAGCATAAGAATGAAACAGCTAAAGGTTACCTGTGCGCAACACACATCTTAATAAGGAATTGATTACAAATCTATGTGACAAAGCATTGAAAAAAGTTAAATTAAATTTATAATGACACTAAAAATGACTAAATTATAAACTCAATTTGCCCAGATTTTGTACTACAGTACTTTATCTTGTTATTAAAGAGGATATGATGGGCAATATTTCTTAGAGGGTCTAAGTTAGCCAAGACTCAAACTACCTAAATGATATCCAATATCTCTCCTCACTCTCACTCTCACACATTCTGTAAGTTACTTTTGTATGCTAATAGTTACAGAATCTGGTATCTACGACAGTAGTTTCCAGACGTCTTCTATATGGGGTTCAGTAAAGTTTTATTCATGATGTAAATGAGAGGACCGTCCTACACACAAACATCCCCAACAAAAGCAAGCGGCAATGCAATCACAAAATATACCTAACACGCTTCCCAGTACTTTTATTTCCAAAGTAATTAGTTTTTCTCAGAAATGATAAGTGTGCATGTAAATAAAAAGGTAGAAAAAACTTCCATTCCTATTAGAGGAAATGACATCTATTTAGTACTGTGTTTCCGCACCAAAAAAAAATCTAAAAGATTTCAGCATATACTTTTGTTTCATGACTTACAACACAATAAAGAGCAAAGCATAGGATCAACTAAAGAGTATGTTTTTTTTTAAGTAGCACACTGCTGATTACACCTTTCAGTACAGGCATCGGTATGAGACAGGGAGCTGTGGCTGTCTGTCAACATCTCAGTTGATTGATATTCCGAACCACAACACATTTATGAATCATGACATAAACAACGCACACTACAAGGAGCCAGGGCTGCCGACAGATTTCCCAGGGCCCAGGACTAGAGTTTTTCCCACACCGCCCCCCCCCCCCCCGTTCACACCTCCTTGTGAGCAACCTCATCTATTCCAACCCTCTTCCCATGAATTGCTCTCACTCCCCCCCCCCCACATTTCACCTCCCCTCTCCACTCCTGCTCTCCGCTATCACCCCCGTCTTACTCAATCCTGCTCCCTCAATCCCCCTCACCACACAAACACTTCCCCTCCTCTCCCACATACAATCCCCGATACCCCCTCACAATAATTACCCCCTACATTACCCCATCTTCCCACACCCAATATCTAATAGCCCCCCCTTCCCACAGCCAAAATGAAAAAAAAACCTTCTTCACACACACAATGCAATACCCCCCCCACACAATGCAATACCCCCCTCCCACACAATGCAATACCCCCCCCACACAATGCAATACCCCCCTCCCATACAATGCAATACCCACCTCCCACACACTGCAATAACACCCTCCCACACACTACAATAACCCCCTCCCACCCACTGCAATACCCCCTCCCACACAATGCAATACCCCCTCCCACACAATGTAATACCCCCTCCCACACAATGCAATACCCCCCTCCCACACATTGCAATACCCCCTCCCACACAATGTAATACCCCCTCCCACACAATGCAATACCCCCCTCCCACACAATGCAATACCCCCCTCCCACACAATGCTATACCCCCTTCCAACACAATGCAATACCCCCTCCCACACAATGCAATACCACCCTCCCACACATTGCAATACCCCCTCCCACACAATGCAATCCCCCCTCCCACACAATGTAATACCCCCTTCCAACACAATGCAATACCCCCTCCCACACAATGCAATACCCCCCTCCCACACATTGCAATACCCCCTCCCACCCACTGCAATACCCCCTCCCACACAATGCAATACCCCCTTCCAACACAATGCAATACCCCCTCCCACACAATGAAATACCCCCTTCCAACACAATGCAATACCCCCTCCCACACAATGCAATACCCACCTCCCACACACTGCAATAACCCCCTCCCACACACTACAATAACCCCCTCCCACCCACTGCAATACCCCCTCCCACACAATGCTATACCCCCTTCCAACACAATGCAATACCCCCTCCCAAACATTGCAATACCCCCTCCCACACAATGCAATACCCCCTCCCACACAATGCAATACCCCCCTCCCACACATTGCAATACCCCCTCCCACCCACTGCAATACCCCCTCCCACACAATGCAATACCCCATTTCCAACACAATGCAATACCCCTTCCCACATTGCAATACCCCCTCCCACACAATGCAATCCCCCCTCCCACACAATGCAATCCCCCCTCCCACACGATGCAATACCTCCTCCCACACAAAGCAATCCCCTCTCCCACACAATGCAATACCCCCCTCCCACACAATGCAATACCCCCCTCCCACACAATGCAATACCCCCTCCCACACAATGCTATCCCCCCTTCCACACAATGCAATACCCCCTTCCAACACAATGCAATACCCCCCTCCCACACAAAGCAATCCCCTCTCCCACACAATGCAATACCCCCCTCCCACACAATGCAATCCCCCCTCCCACACAATGCAATCCCCCTCCCACACGATGCAATACCCCCTCCCACACAAAGCAATCCCCTCTCCCACACACTACAATAACCCCCTCCCACCCACTGCAATACCCCCTCCCACACAATGCAATACCCCCTCCCACACAATGCAATCCCCCCTTCCACACAATGCAATACCCCCTTCCAACACAATGCAATACCCCCTCCCACACAAAGCAATCCCCTCTTCCACACAATGCAATACCCCCTCCCACACAATGCAATACCCCCCTCCCACACAATGCAATACCACCTCCCACACAATGCAATCCCCCCTCCCACACAATGTAATACCTCTCCCACACAATGCAATACCCCCCTCCCACACAATGCTATACCCCCTCCAACACAATGCAATACCCCCTCACACACAATGCAATACCCACCTCCCACACACTGCAATAACCCCCTCCCACACACTACAATAACCCCCTCCCACCCACTGCAATACCCCCTCCCACACAATGCTATACCCACTTCCAACACAATGCAATACCCCCTCCCACACAATGCAATACCCCCTCCCACACAATGCAATACCCCCCTCCCACACATTGCAATATCCCCTCCCACACAATGCAATACCCCCTCCCACACAATGCAATACCCCCCTCCCACACATTGCAATACCCCCTCCCACCCACTGCAATACCCCCTCCCACACAATGCAATACCCCCTTCCAACACAATGCAATACCCCCTCCCACACAATGCAATACCCCCCTCCCACACAATGCAATACCCCCCTCCCACACAATGAAATACCCCCTCCCACACAATGCAATCCCCCCTTCCACACAATGCAATACCCCCTTCCAACACAATGCAATACCCCCCTCCCACACAAAGCAATCCCCTCTCACACACAATGCAATACCCCCTCCCACACAATGCAATACCCCCCTCCCACACAATGCAATACCACCTCCCACACAATGCAATCCCCCCTCCCACACAATGTAATACCCCTCCCACACAATGCAATACCCCCCTCCCACACAATGCTATACCCCCTCCAACACAATGCAATACCCCCTCCCACACAATGCAATACCCACCTCCCACCCACTGCAATACCCCCTCCCACACAATGCTATACCCCCTTCCAACACAATGCAATACCCCCTCCCACACAATGCAATACCCCTCCCACACAATTCAATACCCCCCTCCCACACATTGCAATACCGCCTCCCACACAATGCAATACCCCCTCCCACACAATGCAATACCCCCCTCCCACACATTGCAATACCCCCTCCCACCCACTGCAATACCCCCTCCCACACAATGCAATACCCCCTTCCAACACAATGCAATACCCCCTCCCACACATTGCAATACCCCCTCCCACACAATGCAATACCCCCCTCCCACACGATGCAATACCCCCTCCCACACAAAGCAATCCCCTCTCCCACACAATGCAATACCCCCCTCCCACACAATGCAATACCCCACCCACACAATGCAATCCCCCCTCCCACACAATGTAATACCCCTCCCACACAACGCAATACCCCCCTCCCACACAATGCAATACCCCTTTCCCACACAATGCAATACCCCCTCCCACACAATGCTATACCCCCTTCCACACAATGCAATACCCCCTCCCACACAATGCAATACCCCCTCCCACACATTGCAATACCCCCTCCCACACAATGCAATACCCCCTCCCACACAATGCAATACCCCCCTCCCACACATTGCAATACCCCCCTCCCACCCACTGCAATACCCCCCACCCACACAATGCAATACCCCCTCCCACACAATGCAATCCCCACTCCCACACAATGTAATACCCCTCCCACACAATGCAATACTCCCCTCCCACACAATGTAATACCCCCCTCCCACAAAATGCAATACCCCCCTCCCACACAATGCAATACCCCCTCCCACACAATGCTATACCCCCTTCCAACACAATGCAATACCCCCTCCCACACAATGCAATACCCCCTCCCACACATTGCAATACCCCATCCCACACAATGCAATACCCCCTCCCACACAATGTAATACCCCTCCCACACAATGCAATACCCCCCTCCCACACAATGCTATACCTCCTCCAACACAATGCAATACCCCCTCCCACACAATGCAATACCCACCTCCCACACACTGCAATAACCCCCTCCCACACACTACAATAACCCCCTCCCACCCACTGCAATACCCCCTCCCACACAATGCTATACCCCCTTCCACACAATGCAATACCCCCTCCCACACAATGCAATACCCCCCTCCCACACATTGCAATACCCCCTCCCACACAATGCAATACCCCCTCCCACACAATGCAATACCCCCCTCCCACACATTCCAATACCCCCTCCCACCCACTGCAATACCCCCTCCCACACAATGCAATACCCCCTTCCAACACAATGCAATACCCCCTCCCACACATTGCAATACCCCCTCCCACACAATGCAATCCCCCCTCCCACACGATGCAATACCCCCTCCCACACAAAGCAATCCCCTCTCCCACACAATGCAATACCCCCCTCCCACACAATGCAATACCCCACCCACACAATGCAATCCCCCCTCCCACACAATGCAATACCCCCCTCCCACACATTCCAATACACCCTCCCACCCACTGCAATACCCCCTCCCACACAATGCAATACCCCCTTCCAACACAATGCAATACCCCCTCCCACACATTGCAATCCCCCCTCCCACACAATGCAGTCCCCCCTCCCACACGATGCAATACCCCCTCCCACACAAAGCAATCCCCTCTCCCACACAATGCAATACCCCCCTCCCACACAATGCAATACCCCACCCACACAATGCAATCCCCTCTCCCACACAATGTAATACCCCTCCCACACAACGCAATACCCCCCTCCCACACAATGCAATACCCCCCTCCCACACAATGCAATACCCCCTCACACACAATGCTATACCCCCTTCCACACAATGCAATACCCCCTCCCACACAATGCAATACCCCCTCCCACACAATGCAATACCCCCTCCCACACAATGCAATACCCCCCTCCCACACATTGCAATACCCCCCTCCCACCCACTGCAATACCCCCCACCCACACAATGCAATACCCCCTCCCACACAATGCAATACCCCCCCCACACAATGTAATACCCCTCCCACACAATGCAATACTCCCCTCCCACACAATGTAATACCCCCCTCCCACACAATGCAATACCCCCTCCCACACAATGCAATACCCCCTCCCACACAATGCTATACCCCCTTCCAACACAATGCAATACCCCCTCCCACACAATGCAATACCCCCTCCCACACATTGCAATACCCCCTCCCACACAATGCAATACCCCCTCCCACACAATGCAATATCCCCCCACACACTATAATAACCCCCTCCCACCCACTACAATAACCCCCTCCCACACAATGCAATACCCCCTTCCAACACAATGCAATACCCCCTTCCAACACAATGCAATACCCCCTCCCACACAATGCAATACCCCCTCCCACATATTGCAATACCCCCTCCCACACAATGCAGTCCCCCCTCCCACACATTGCAATACCCTCTCCCACACAATGCAATACCCCCTCCCACACAATGCAATACCCCCCCACACACTATAATAACCCCCTCCCACCCACTACAATAACCCCCTCCCACACAATGCAATACCCCCTTCCAACACAATGCAATACCCCCTCCCACACAATGCAATACCCCCTCCCACACAATGCAATACCCCCTCCCACACATTGCAATACCCCCTCCCACACAATGCAATACCCCCTCCCACACAATGCAATACCCCCCCACACACTATAATAACCCCCTCCCACCCACTACAATAACCCCCTCCCACACAATGCAATACCCCCTTCCAACACAATGCAATACCCCCTCCCACACAATGCAATACCCCCTCCCACACAGTGCAATACCCCCTCCCACACAATGCAATACCCCTCTCCCACACAATGCAATACCACCCTCCCACACAATGCAATACCCCCTCCCACACAATGCAATCCCCCCTCCCACACAATGTAATACCCCCTCCCACACATTGCAATACCCCCTCCCACACAATGTAATACCCCCTCCCACACAATGCAATACCTCCCTCCCACACATTGCAATACCCACTCCCACACAATGCAATACCCCCTTCCAACACAATGCAATACCCCCTCCCACACATTGCAATACCCCCTCCCACACAATGCAATCCCCCCTCCCACACAATGCAATACCCCCCTCCCACACATTGCAATACCCCCCTCCCACCCACTGCAATACCCCCCACCCACACAATGCAATACCCCCTCCCACACAATGCAATCCCCCCTCCCACACAATGTAATACCCCTCCCACACAATGCAATACTCCCCTCCCACACAATGTAATACCCCCCTCCCACACAATGCAATACCCCCCTCCCACACAATGCAATACCCCCTCCCACACAATGCTATACCCCCTTCCAACACAATGCAATACCCCCTCCCACACAATGCAATACCCCCTCCCACACATTGCAATACCCCCTCCCACACAATGCAATACCCCCTCCCACACAATGCAATACCCCCCTCCCACACAATGCAATACCCCCTCACACACAATGCTATACCCCCTTCCACACAATGCAATACCCCCTCCCACACAATGCAATACCCCCTCCCACACAATGCAATACCCCCTCCCACACAAAGCAATCCCCTCTCCCACACAATGCAATACCCCCCTCCCACACAATGCAATACCCCACCCACACAATGCAATCCCCCCTCCCACACAATGTAATACCCCTCCCACACAACGCAATACCCCCCTCCCACACAATGCAATACCCCCCTCCCACACAATGCAATACCCCCTCACACACAATGCTATACCCCCTTCCACACAATGCAATACCCCCTCCCACACAATGCAATACCCCCTCCCACACAATGCAATACCCCCTCCCACACAATGCAATACCCCCTCCCACACAATGCAATACCCCCCTCCCACACATTGCAATACCCCCCTCCCACCCACTGCAATACCCCCCACCCACACAATGCAATACCCCCTCCCACACAATGCAATACCCCCCCCACACAATGTAATACCCCTCCCACACAATGCAATACTCCCCTCCCACACAATGTAATACCCCCCTCCCACACAATGCAATACCCCCTCCCACACAATGCAATACCCCCTCCCACACAATGCTATACCCCCTTCCAACACAATGCAATACCCCCTCCCACACAATGCAATACCCCCTCCCACACATTGCAATACCCCCTCCCACACAATGCAATACCCCCTCCCACACAATGCAATACCCCCCCACACACTATAATAACCCCCTCCCACCCACTACAATAACCCCCTCCCACACAATGCAATACCCCCTCCCACACAATGCAATACCCCCTCCCACACATTGCAATACCCCCTCCCACACAATGCAATACCCCCTCCCACACAATGCAATACCCCCTCCCACACAATGCAATACCCCCCCACACACTATAATAACCCCCTCCCACCCACTACAATAACCCCCTCCCACACAATGCAATACCCCCTTCCAACACAATGCAATACCCCCTCCCACACAATGCAATACCCCCTCCCACACAGTGCAATACCCCCTCCCACACAATGCAATACCCCTCTCCCACACAATGCAATACCACCCTCCCACACAATGCAATACCCCCTCCCACACAATGCAATCCCCCCTCCCACACAATGTAATACCCCCTCCCACACATTGCAATACCCCCTCCCACACAATGTAATACCCCCTCCCACACAATGCAATACCTCCCTCCCACACATTGCAATACCCACTCCCACACAATGCAATACCCCCTTCCAACACAATGCAATACCCCCTCCCACACATTGCAATACCCCCTCCCACACAATGCAATCCCCCCTCCCACACAATGCAATACCCCCCTCCCACACATTGCAATACCCCCCTCCCACCCACTGCAATACCCCCCACCCACACAATGCAATACCCCCTCCCACACAATGCAATCCCCCCTCCCACACAATGTAATACCCCTCCCACACAATGCAATACTCCCCTCCCACACAATGTAATACCCCCCTCCCACACAATGCAATACCCCCCTCCCACACAATGCAATACCCCCTCCCACACAATGCTATACCCCCTTCCAACACAATGCAATACCCCCTCCCACACAATGCAATACCCCCTCCCACACATTGCAATACCCCCTCCCACACAATGCAATACCCCCTCCCACACAATGTAATACCCCTCCCACACAATGCAATACCCCCCTCCCACACAATGCTATACCCCCTCCAACACAATGCAATACCCCCTCCCACACAATGCAATACCCACCTCCCACACACTGCAATAACCCCCTCCCACACACTACAATAACCCCCTCCCACCCACTGCAATACCCCCTCCCACACAATGCTATACCCCCTTCCACACAATGCAATACCCCCTCCCACACAATGCAATACCCCCCTCCCACACATTGCAATACCCCCTCCCACACAATGCAATACCCCCTCCCACACAATGCAATACCCCCCTCCCACACATTGCAATACCCCCTCCCACCCACTGCAATACCCCCTCCCACACAATGCAATACCCCCTTCCAACACAATGCAATACCCCCTCCCACACATTGCAATATCCCCTCCCACACAATGCAATCCCCCCTCCCACACATTGCAATACCCCCTCCCACCCACTGCAATACCCTCTCCCACACAATGCAATACCCCCCTCCCACACAATGCAATATCCCACCCACACAATGCAATCCCCCCTCCCACACAATGTAATACCCCTCCCACACAACGCAATACCCCCCTCCCACACAATGCAATACCCCCCTCCCACACAATGCAATACCCCCTCCCACACAATGCTATACCCCCTTCCACACAATGCAATACCCCCTCCCACACAATGCAATACCCCCTCCCACACATTGCAATACCCCCTCCCACACAATGCAATACCCCCTCCCACACAATGCAATACCCCCCTCCCACACATTGCAATACCCCCCTCCCACCCACTGCAATACCCCCCACCCACACAATGCAATACCCCCTCCCACACAATGCAATCCCCCCTCCCACACAATGTAATACCCCTCCCACACAATGCAATACTCCCCTCCCACACAATGTAATACCCCCCTCCCACACAATGCAATACCCCCCTCCCACACAATGCAATACCCCCTCCCACACAATGCTATACCCCCTTCCAACACAATGCAATACCCCCTCCCACACAATGCAATACCCCCTCCCACACATTGCAATACCCCCTCCCACACAATGCAATACCCCCTCCCACACAATGCAATACCCCCCCACACACTACAATAACCCCCTCCCACCCACTACAATAACCCCCTCCCACACAATGCAATACCCCCTTCCAACACAATGCAATACCCCCTCCCACACAATGCAATACCCCCTCCCACATATTGCAATACCCCCTCCCACACAATGCAGTCCCCCCTCCCACACAATGCAATACCCCCTCCCACACAGTGCAATACCCCCTCCCACACAATGCAAAACCCCTCTCCCACACAATGCAATACCACCCTCCCACACAATGCAATACCTCCTCCCACACAATGCAATCCCCCCTCCCACACAATGCAATACCCCCTCCCACACAATGCTATACCCCCTCCAACACAATGCAATACCCCCTCCCACACAATGCAATACCCACCTCCCACACACTGCAATAACCCCCTCCCACACACTACAATAACTCCCTCCCACCCACTGCAATACCCCCTCCCACACAATGCTATACCCCCTTCCACACAATGCAATACCCCCTCCCACACAATGCAATACCCCCCTCCCACACATTGCAATACCCCCTCCCACACAATGCAATACCCCCTCCCACACAATGCAATACCCCCCTCCCACACATTGCAATACCCCCTCCCACCCACTGCAATACCCCCTCCCACACAATGCAATACCCCCTTCCAACACAATGCAATACCCCCTCCCACACATTGCAATACCCCCTCCCACACAATGCAATCCCCCCTCCCACACGATGCAATACCCCCTCCCACACAAAGCAATCCCCTCTCCCACACAATGCAATACCCCCCTCCCACACAATGCAATACCCCACCCACACAATGCAATCCCCCCTCCCACACAATGTAATACCCCTCCCACACAACGCAATACCCCCCTCCCACACAATGCAATACCCCCCTCCCACACAATGCAATACCCCCTCCCACACAATGCTATACCCCCTTCCACACAATGCAATACCCCCTCCCACACAATGCAATACCCCCTCCCACACATTGCAATACCCCCTCCCACACAATGCAATACCCCCTCCCACACAATGCAATACCCCCCTCCCACACATTGCAATACCCCCCTCCCACCCACTGCAATACCCCCCACCCACACAATGCAATACCCCCTCCCACACAATGCAATCCCCCCTCCCACACAATGTAATACCCCTCCCACACAATGCAATACTCCCCTCCCACACAATGTAATACCCCCCTCCCACACAATGCAATACCCCCCTCCCACACAATGCAATACCCCCTCCCACACAATGCTATACCCCCTTCCAACACAATGCAATACCCCCTCCCACACAATGCAATACCCCCTCCCACACATTGCAATACCCCCTCCCACACAATGCAATACCCCCTCCCACACAATGCAATACCCCCCCACACACTACAATAACCCCCTCCCACCCACTACAATAACCCCCTCCCACACAATGCAATATCCCCTTCCAACACAATGCAATACCCCCTCCCACACAATGCAATACCCCCTCCCACATATTGCAATACCCCCTCCCACACAATGCAGTCCCCCCTCCCACACAATGCAATACCCCCTCCCACACAGTGCAATACCCCCTCCCACACAATGCAATACCCCTCTCCCACACAATGCAATACCACCCTCCCACACAATGCAATACCCCCTCCCACACAATGCAATCCCCCCTCCCACACAATGTAATACCCCCTCCCACACATTGCAATACCCCCTCCCACACAATGTAATACCCCCTCCCACACAATGCAATACCTCCCTCCCACACATTGCAATACCCACTCCCACACAATGCAATACCCCCTTCCAACACAATGCAATACCCCCTCCCACACATTGCAATACCCCCTCCCACACAATGCAATCCCCCCTCCCACACGATGCAATCCCCCCTCCCACACGATGCAATCCCCCCTCCCACACGATGCAATACCCCCTCCCACACAAAGCAATGCCCTCTCCCACACAATGCAATACCCCCTCCCACACAATGCAATACCCCCCTCCCACACATTGCAATACTCCCCTCCCACACAATGCAATCCCCCCTTCCACACAATGCAATACCCCCTTCCCACATGCACCCCCTGATGCAATACCCCCCTCCCACACAAAGCAATCCCCTCTCCCACACAATGCAATACCCCCCTCCCACACAATGCAATACCCCTCTCCCACACAATGCAATACCCCCCTCCCACACAATGCAATCCCCCCTCCCACACAATGCAATACCCCCCTCCCACACAATGCAATACCCCCTCCCACACAATGCTATACCCCCTTCCAACACAATGCAATACCCCCTCCCACACAATGCAATACCCCCCCCCACACATTGCAATACCCCCTCCCACACAATGCAATACCCCCCTCCCACACATTGCAATACCCCCTCCCACCCACTGCAATACCCCCCTCCCACACAATGCAATACCCCCTCCCACACAATGCAATCCCCTCTCCCACACAATGTAATACCCCTCCCACACAATGCAATACCCCCCACCCACACAATGCATTACCCCCCTCCCACACAATGCAATACCCCCCCTCCCACACAATGCAATACCCCCTCCCACACAATGCTATACCCCATTCCAACACAATGCAATACCCCCTCCCACACAATGCAATACCCCCCTCCCACACATTGCAATACCCCCTCCCACACAATGCAATACCCCCTCCCACACAATGCAATACCCCCCCACACACTACAATAACCCCCTCCCACCCACTACAATAACCCCCTCCCACACAATGCAATACCCCCTTCCAACACAATGCAATACCCCCTCCCACACAATGCAATACCCCCTCCCACACAATGCAATACCCCCTCCCACACAATGCAATACCCCCCTCCCACACAATGCAATACCCCTCTCCCACACAATGCAATACCCCCACCCACACAATGCATTACCCCCCTCCCACACAATGCAATACCCCCCCTCCCACACAATGCAATACCCCCTCCCACACAATGCTATACCCCATTCCAACACAATGCAATACCCCCTCCCACACAATGCAATACCCCCCTCCCACACATTGCAATACCCCCTCCCACACAATGCAATACCCCCTCCCACACAATGCAATACCCCCCCACACACTACAATAACCCCCTCCCACCCTTTACAATAACCCCCTCCCACACAATGCAATACCCCCTTGCAACACAATGCAATACCCCCTCCCACACAATGCAATACCCCCTCCCACACAATGCAATACCCCCTCCCACACAATGCAATACCCCCCTCACACACAATGCAATAACCCCCTCCCACACAATGCAATACCCCCCTCCCACACAATGCAATACCCCTCTCCCACACAATGCAATACCCCCCTCCCACACAATGCAATACCCCCTCCCACACAATGCAATCCCCCCTCCCACACAATGTAATACCCCTCCCACACAATGCAATACCCCCCTCCCACACAATGTAATACCCCTCCCACACAATGCAATACCCCCCTCCCACACAATGCAATACCCCCCTCCCACACAATGCAATACCCCCTTCCCACACAATGCAATACCCCCCTCCCACACAATGCAATACCCCCCTCCTACACAATGTAATACCCCTTCCCACACAATGCTATACCCCCTCCCACACAATGCAATACCCCCCTCCTACACAATGTAATACCCCTTCCCACACAATGCAATACCCCCTCCCACACAATGCAATACCCCCCTCCTACACAATGCAATACCCCCTTCCCACATAATGCAATATCCGCCACACAATGCAATACCCACCTCCCACACAATACCTACCACACAAAATAGCAAATACACAAACTGTACGAAAAATATACTGATTTTAACATTTGTCCTCTCACTCTGAATCTGAATCAGAAAACACTTTTGCCATTATTTGTATCAGTGACAATTTTAACAACCTGAGTCTCAAATGACTGTACAAGTCTACCTACTTTCTGGCTTTAAGTTATTTAGGACAGGGATCCCTTTATCTTGATATTTGCCTTTATATTTTATGCATTTATCGCTATTTGTATTAGTCTCTCTGTATCTTCTCTTGTATTTTATCTATATAAATTCTCAAATGAGATAAGAATGCATGACTGATTACAATGATGGTGTAGGGCAGCAATTTGTGAGCGGAGACAAGGCACAAAAGAGCAAGAAAACACCAATAGTATAATTCTCTATTGAAAATAGGTCATTCAGCATGCATAATAAGTATTACACTCATATTTAAAAACTATAACAATACAGTAGCATGTAGAGAAACAAGTCTCCCAATCTCTGTACATCTTTTGAATATGGAGGTTTTGTTGTATATACTGCTTACACTGTCTTTTGCTTCATTGCTGTTGAAAGGCAGTGTCTCCTGTAACTTGTTAACATTACAGTAAGTATGTGATCATGAGAGATTGCCTTATAAGAGCACTTGCTCCCCCCCGGTCAGGCCCCTGATGAAGTGATTGATCCACGAAATGCGTCAGGTTAATTGTGGAAGGTTTTCTAGACAAGTTTGGTCTGAGCTCGCTATAGCCGTGTTGTTTCTTGGAGGCTTCGTTTGGTGATGTGCGACGCTGGAAAACAGTGTGCAGTGTAGTGACTTTTACTGGGAGGCTAAGGCTACGGACCCAGTGGTCACAGATGCACGCGCGCCGGAGTACCTGGCAGAGCGTGTACCCGTTTCAGCTGCGACCTCTGGTCTGCGGCTGTGCTTTCCCAGCAGAGCAGGAGATTCGATAGGGGGCGTGGCGGGGGCATGGCCATGACCTCACGCGGCTGGTTTGCCCTGATTGGCTGAATCGCCGCCATGACGTGGCCAATGCTCGGCACCGCGCCAAAAAACATAAATCTTGTCTTTTGGTCAAGTCGGTCGTGCATCGCGGCTTGTGTTCGAAAGCACACACACCAACTAGGGCCTGCGCCATAGAGGGCTGTGCCTTGTGTGCGGCGCTCACGCTGTAGCGTGCATGCCACAGCGGCCACTGGGGACCTGGCCTAAGATGCTGAGTGAGACTGGGTAACAGAGCCAAAGATTGAGCGACTTGTTTCTCTATATGCTGTTTTTATACTTTCTAAAAATGAGTGCAATAAGTATTATGTATGCTTAATTACCTATTTTCAAACCAGAATTATACTAATGACGTTTCCTTGGGCTTTTTGGTCTTCTCACCCCTTCTTTGAATACTTACAGTATCTAGGGTGAGACCGAAAGCATCTTACCAGAAGAAGCAGCTGTAGGAACAAACGCAAATTTCCAAAAAATTAATTTTTTCCCAAGTTGAACTTTAAAGCATTATACTGTGGAGTTTTTTTGATCCTGGTGTGCATATTCTTCAAACTGTGGGTCCAAGTTTCGCATTCATATGTGAGCACGGGCAGAAAACACTTGTTGAAAACATTCCTCTTGAGGCACAGTGGAAGGTTCCCTTGAATGATTGGCTTGTTTCTTTCAAATGCGCTCCATCCCATCTTCATTTTTCTATTGGTTTCATTGAAATGGTTCCTATCTATTGTTACTTGCCGGCCATGGCAGACACAGTCTTTGACTTCTTCTAGTTCTATTCCATTGATTTCGATCTTTGCAGAGTTGACATATATCAACATTGTTGAACATCACTTTGGTATTGCAGGGTTAACTATGGAGGTCCACTTTCTTTCTTGCTTCAATGAGTTCTCCAATTTGTTGCTGGTGATCTTCTGAACTTGGGACAAAAATAACAAAGTCACCTGCAAATCATAAGTAACTAAAATATTCACGGTTGATTTTGATTCCACTTTTCTTCCCAATTCAATGTCTTAAACAATTCTTTAATTGTTGCTGTGCAAAGGTTTGTGACATGGTGTCTCCCCCTCGCACTCCGTTGCTGATCCTTATCATACTTGTATCTTCATGTAATCTAATGTTTGATGTGGCATTCTTGTAAATGTCTTTATAATATCAATGTACGATTCTTCAACACTTTGTCTTCTTAATGTATTTAGACCAGATGATGTGTAGACAAAATCACATGCTTTTTCATAATCTACAAATACTAAGATGAGTGGAAGATCATATTCATTACTTCGGGAAATCACTTCTTGTATGACTTGGATGTGGTCCATTGTGTTGTAGCCACTGCAAAATCCTGCTCTTTCTCTAGGCTAAGTGAAGTCAAGGGTCTGTTGCAGCTGATTAGCGAGTATCTTGGTAACAATCTTGTAAGTGATTGGAAGTAGATTGATTGGTTTGTAGTTTGTGAGGTCTTCTTTGTCTTTCTTATGGATGAGAATACAGTAACTATAGTATTGTTCTGGAATGTTCCTGTTCTTCTAACTGCATGTAAAGAGTTTTGCAAGAATCCTCTCTACTTCTTACCCAGCTTCTTTCACGATTTCAGTTGTAATTCCATCTACCCCGGGAGGCTTCCCATTCTTCATGGATTTTATTGCTTAGGCCATTTTCTCTGGAAGGACGCATGGTACGGCATTGATGTTTTCTGCTTATTCATCCTCTGCTGAATCATGCCCTGTGTTATCTGTGTAGCACTGTTTCCTCTTGATCACAGAAGCTACTAATGCTGTACTGTATGTACCTGTATGGCTGTCAGGAGCCTAAGCCTCCGCACTGGGAGCCTGGGGTATATATATATGTATTCACTCGTGGTGCAACGCCTCCACCTGGGAAGGATCTCGACCGAGCGGGAGAAGCCCCTCACAGAATACAACCCAATAACATACACTTTGTATAATAAAACAAGAACAATCTTTACTGCGCATATACTTATCACTATAAGGTGCATGAAATATAACAGACCCGTTCCCACTAATAGCACAACTAGCCAACGCACCTCGCAGGGCGCAACCTCTCACCGTGTGCAATATCCCGCACCCAAACTCCCAAGTGTGTGGTGACCGCGTGGCCCACTAGCTTGAAAATGTTACAGTTGATGCACTTTTGTAGGGTTACCTGCCGGGCGCTACAGCACCCGATCACTCCAACCAGAATGGATCCGCGATCCAGCGACTTTTGCTCCCGCGACGTGGTCTCCACATGGAAGGCTGTCCTCTGAGGGGATCCCACCTTAGGGCAGTCTTTCTGGGTTGAAGGGGCTGGTCCCAGATCCCTCTCCTAGATATACAGCATCTGCTGGATACATTGCTTAATATACAGCTCTAATGGGGCAGGTTCCATATCCTAGGGCCTGTCCCTGGAACAGCCACAAACTTAAATGTGCCTCAGGGTCTATCTGGGGCCTGGGGTTGTTACTGGCCTAATGCAGTGGGTTACTCACTCCTGCAACCTCACCACCAACCCCTAGCCTCTCCTGGCACTGACTGACCCAACGTGCTCCCCTGCAGCCTTCTCCTTCCCCTTCCTAGGGAATCCTCACACCCTATTCACTCCCTGGCATCATGTGGTGAGTCCCTAAGGCTCATGTGACTTGTAGTCCCTGCCAAGAGCCTCTCCTATTGGCCCAACTCCTGAGGGCCTCCTGTCTCTACTCCTCCTCTCTGCACATGTGCGCCCTGCTGAGGGAGCCACCGGTAGTCCTCTGCGATGCAGGCGTAAGTGGGTTTACTGGCTTTGCATCTCATCCCAGGTCATGTTTAAAGCTGTGTTTAAAGCAGCATGCATTAGCTTAAGGGTTGTTCATGTAATGTGAGCTTGAGACAAAAGGTGGCATTGTGTGCTTATTTGCATGTCATTCCCCAGAATCCCTTGCTGCAGTGGAAGTGCTGTGTGCTGGGTGATAATGGTGAAAGGTGGGGTTGCAGACCTGTCTAAGACATGCAAACGAGCATTCCATTTGCTATATGCTTTACTGTTGAGGGTTTTTGTCTCTTTTTTTACCCACCATAACCTTAATAATG
This sequence comes from Ascaphus truei, assembly GCF_040206685.1. Lineage (NCBI taxonomy): Eukaryota > Metazoa > Chordata > Amphibia > Anura > Ascaphidae > Ascaphus > Ascaphus truei. The sequence continues at coordinate 514,344,948 of NC_134483.1, forward strand.
TGTGGTGTGTATATATATACAGGCAGGATTTCTTCATTTTAATTAAGACATTGTGCAAACTTACGCCACAATAAAGATGGTTTGGAATGTATTATGAATCCCTGTTAAGCCAAATATATATACTGTATATATATGTGTGTGTGTGTGTGTGTGTGTGTGCGCGTGTGTGTGTGTGTGTGTGTGGTTGCAGACCTGTCTAAGACATGCAAACGAGCATTCCATTTGCTATATGCTTTACTGTTGAGGGTTTTTGTCTCTTTTTTAACCCACCATAACCTTAATAATGTGTGGTGTGTATATATATATATATATATATATATATATATATACATATATATATATATATATATATATATACATATATATATATATATATATATATATATATATATATATACACACACCACACATTATTAAGGTTATGGTGGGTAAAAAAAGAGACAAAAACCCTCAACAGTAAAGCATATAGCAAATGGAATGCTCGTTTGCATGTCTTAGACAGGTCTGCAACCACACACACACACACACGCACGCACGCACGCACGCACGCACGCGCGCGCGCACGCACACACACACACACATATATATACAGTATATATATTTGGCTTAACAGGGATTCATAATACATTCCAAACCATCTTTATTGTGGCGTAAGTTTGCACAATGTCTTAATTAAAATGAAGAAATCCTGTCTATTCCATTATTCCCCTGACTGCTGCCCTTCTGACATTCTGCCCTCCTAAGACATATTGACGTACCCAGTTACAAAGCAGTGAAAAGATCAGTCAAATTCTTTTTGGGTTCTCATCTTTTCACACTGAACATTCAAAGAGGCTTTGTTAGACTATTGAAATAGAAAATAAAGTAATCTTGAAGCAGCCAATGTCTTGTTTAACATTTTTCCTATGTATGTCTATTCTATCTACACATTCACCCGACAGACTGCCCGTATTTATTTTGCCTTGACGCTCTCCAATACCAGAGATACTTTCCTTACCTTTACTGCTATATTCATGTATCTGAGGGATCACGGCTGTCTTATTTCCACTTTGTTAGAAAGGAGAGTGCGCGCACCCAGACATAGCAGCTGTTGATAATGAAAATCTTACAGCACATCGGAATTTATGTGTCTGACTGTTATAATACAAAACTAACACAACTAATACCATTTCTTAAAAGTGTCGAGCAGTGGTTCCGACCTTGGAAGTTATAACGTCTTCTAAAATCCTCTCTCATAAACTCTTTTCACATTTTTTTGTGTGTGTGTTTGGCTGTCTTTTCCGTCGTTTCATTTCTCTACGCCAGGCCTGCACAACTCGTAAAGTGCGAAGGGCCGAACTGCTCCAAGGAAAAAAAAATTTGGCCACACGGGTAAAATCATCATCATCATCATCATCATCATCATCTCTCCTCCAGCACCTATCATCATCATATCTCCCCCAGCACCCCTCATCATCATCCTCATATCTCCCCCAGCACCCTTCATCATCATCCTCATATCTCCCCCAGAACCCAACACTATCAACATTTGCGATACTCCCCATCTATCTCTCATACCCCCATCTCTCCCCCTCACCCACACACATAATACCCCCCTTCCACATCAAACACACACTACCCCCCTGCACACCACACACATCCCACCCCCTGCACTTCACATCCCTCTCCCCCTTGCAGTTCACATCCCTCTCCCCCTTGCAGCTCACATCCCTCTCCCTCCTTGCAGCTCACATCCCTCTCCCCCTTGCAGCTCACATCACTCTCCCCCCTTGCACCTCACATCACTCTCCCCCTTGCACCTCACATCACTCTCCCCCCCTGCACCTCACATCACTCTCCCCCCTGCACCTCACATCACTCTCCCCCCTTGCACCTCACATCACTCGCCCCCCTTGCACCTCACATCACTCTCCCCCCTTGCACCTCACATCACTCTCCCTCCTTGCACCTCACATCACTCTCCCCCCTTGGGTGAATGACGGTGACTGGGTGGATGGGAGACAGTGACTGGGTGGGTGGGAGACAGTGACTGGGTGGGAGACAGTGACTGGGTGGGAGACAGTGACTGGGTGGGAGACAGTGACTGGGTGACAGTGACTGGGTGACAGTGACTGGGTGACAGTGACTGGGTGACAGTGACTGGGTGGGAGACAGTGACTGGGTGGGTGGGTGACAGTGACTGGGTGGGTGGGAGACAGTGACTGGGTGGGAGACAGTGACTGGGTGGGTGGGAGACAGTGACTGGGTGGGAGACAGTGACTGGGTGACAGGGTGACAGTGACTGGGTGGGAGACAGTGACTGGGTGGGTGGGAGACAGTGACTGGGTGGGAGACAGTGACTGGGTGACAGGGTGACAGTGACTGGGTGACAGTGACTGGGTGACAGTGACTGGGTGTGTGACAGTGACTGGGTGGGTGACAGTGACTGGGTGGGTGGGTGACAGTGACTGGGTGGGTGACAGTGACTGGGTGGGTGACAGTGACTGGGTGGGTGGGTGACAGTGACTGGGTGGGTGGGAGACAGTGACTAGCAGTGGGTGGGTGGGAGACAGTGACTGGGTGACAGTGACTGGGTGGGAGACAGTGACTAACAGTGACTGGGTGGGAGACAGTGACTGACAGTGACTGGGTGGGAGACAGTGACTGGGTGACAGTGACTTACCTTGACCGGGTGGGTGCAGGATGTCGCTGGATGCTTTCCCCTCCTGCCCCCGATATCCCTGCGGCAGCTGCCCGGGACGGGAGGTGGGCTTGGGGGCGTGGGCTGGGGGGGGGGCCACGGGAGGTGAGCTCGTGGGGGACGCGGGAAGCTGGCCACGGAGGGAAGCGGTGAGAAGCAGGCCGCAGGAGGAGCTGAATTACTTATTAATTATTACTTCCCCCTCCGCCCCACGTTGGGAGCAGGGGGGGGGGGGGAGCGGGCCCGCAGAGGAGCTGCGTGTTGCTTCCCCCTCCGCCCTACGTTGGGAGCAGGGGGGGGGGGAGCGGGCCCGCAGAGGAGCTGCGTGTTGCTTCCCCCTCCGCCCCACGTTGGGAGCAGGGGGGGGAGCGGGCCCTGCGCATGCGCGCCGGGATCGCAGCGAATCAGCGCCATTTTTTTTTACTTTTTTTTTTTTTTATTTATTTAATTCATTAATTTGTTGCCCGGCCGGATTCATCGCGGGCCGCACAGAGAGGCCAGGCGGGCCGCATGCGGCCCACGGGCCGTATATTGTGCAGGCCTGCTCTACGCGATGCCTTGCATTTAAAACTGAAGTGGTCCAAAAAGATGAATGAATCATTCAGCGGGTTCGCGGGTGTGAAATCCGAACTCCGCAAACTTCCACATTTGAGACGGAACACAAGAAAGGCTCATCCTTTCACTTTTGTTTTTTGGTGTGGCTGTCATTTTTAACTCTATGAGTGCCGGAGTGGCTGCAGCACCAGGCTGCCACTGGGCATTAGGCATTACGTGACCATTTCTCTGACGCGGTCACATGATCGCTTTGTCACTAATGACGGAACGGCCAGGGAGGAGTCATCCTCCTTCCGTCCCACTTTGGCCTCGTCCAGGCTGAGAGCTTGCTCGCGCGCTCACTCGCGTCTGCACGATCAAAACAATTAAAACAAATTGCTGTGGCCAAGCTGCACATGCGTGAGCGTGCAGATGCTTGGCGAGACAAATATTTTTTGTATTTGTCACGCTTGCCCTCGTCACGTGCACGGTTTAGCCAATGAGGGCGAACCGCTCTTGTGATGTCACGGGGACGCCCCCCCCCCCTCCCACAAATTAACATCTGCACTCCCTAATTAACAATAAGTGCCTTTGGCATGTGATTTGTGATACTGAACACTTTGCTACGTGATTATCATTTAGTGCCCCTTTTAACATTGAAACTGCACCCTATCCGTGTACTTTAAATTGCTGGTGGATGTCACACGGTGAACAGCTGTTGGCAAACATTGCAAAATGAACACACACCAGCATACTGGCTGTGCTATTTACTCTATAATTAATCAATGTTTATGTTTTGCTATCATACAATGCAGCATTGCAGCTATTACACTGCAGGCTTTGAATCCTTACCCCAAAGAGCTTGCATACTACATTTTACCACCTGAGACACAGGATGACTTGCATAGTGTCCCATACATCTCACAATGAGTCTTTGTCTCTGGACACCTCTTTCTCTCCTCCACTAATGTAAATGTATTCTTAGTATCTCTTAGTATCTCTAGTAATTTTCCTATCCGCTCCCAATTTTTTTGCAGCACCCAAATAATAAGAGGTCAGTCTTCCTAGAGAGAGATCTTTTCCATGGGAAACGCTTATGTAACAGGTGGTGTAAGACACGCACGCTCTCTTTCTCACACTCCCTCAGTGTTTAGAACAGTGGTAAGCAACCACTGGCTGCAATTCTCTGGCTGCAATTTTCCCATGTTCAGGCTGGGTCCATGGTGACCGCGTGTTCGCGTCCTTTTGCATGCGCGCGCCCCTGACGCCACCCGCGTTATAGCGGGAGCATTTTGTGGCCAGGCTAAACGTGATGTGGGCGTGTCGGGGGACATGGCCATGATGTCACGGAGCTGGTTCGCCCTCATTGGCCGAACCGCTCATGTGACCTGCCCGTCCAGCCTGGGAAGGAAATCCTTGCGCCCCGCGTACCCCCTCGCACTGGTGCGCACGCCGTTTATGGATGCGACCATTGCTTTAAGGCATTGAAGGAGTGGCTCAGTGAGTAAAGACATTGACTGGAACAGAGTTTGAAGCACGGGAGACTGGTTCAATTCCCGGGGTCGGGACCTTGCCTCAAGCACCAAAAAAATAGATTGTAAGCTCCACGGGGCAGGGACCTGTGTCTGCAAAATGTGTCTGTAAAGCGCTACATAAAATTAGCAGCGCTATTCAAGAACATGCTATTATTATTATTATTATTACTTGTTGTGATCGCACCGCACATGCACTACTCCGTGCGGTCTCGCTGACCATGGACGCGGCCTAAGATGTGTTCTCCTGTAGGGTCAGTGATATGTATAAATGTTGCTTGATTGATGTTATTGTGAGGTCACATTTTCTGCTATTAAAAGTTTTTGGGAAACAGGGGAGTTCAAATGATCTTTACCCACCTCCTGTGAATCTGATAAGACCTGAAGATGGACCTTTTTTGCTTCTGTTCTTACCTGGTTACAGCTGAGAGCATGCATACATAACCCTCTAAGATTAAAATAAATCCTCCAGAATTGTTGCTTACCATGTACAGATTAAAGTTTTAAACATCATTTCAAATACTTATCATTGCCAAGCACACACAGTATATTTCACGAAGCGAACATACCATGGCTATTAATTCACTTTGGTCCTACCAGTGCATTGCCCCTTTAATATGAAACCTCTACAGCATATTTACAAATATAAGAGCCAGAGATCATATTGCCAGTTACCTAGAACTGTTCAAGTAGCTGGAACTGTTGATTTAATTGCTCCACAAATACCAGGCTCAAAAACACTACTGTTTGCAACACGTATGAATTGCACCAGTGTCTTTATCTGACAATAAAGCTGTTGATCACACAATTTCTTTTCCATTAGATGAAAAAAAATCTTCACGGCCATGGAGAGTAGTAATAGGTTTGGATATAGGTAGAAACATCCACTCAACCTCTGTTCTGATTTCATATTCAGTCATGTTTACAGCCATGCAAAGACATAGGGCAACTTACGGCCTAGCCCTGCTGCTATCAATTATTTGTGGCGCCAATATATTTTGCAGCATGGTACAATGTGGTGTGAAAATCATAAGAAAAAAAAATGATGGTACACTGAATGAGTAGTTCCACTGACTTCCATGAAGTTCCTTGATATCCTGCAGTCATCCAAGTACAATCCACCCTTTCATGCCCAAGTCGGCGATATCTTCTGTTTACATTAATGGCAGATATTGCTGATTGGGGTGCGATAGCATGGATCGCGCTTTGCTGACTCCCGCCCAATGCGCCTTGGCCATTTCATTTATTATGCTAATTTGCTACGTTTTCTAATATCGCTAGATGTGGATAAGACTATAAACAGGGCACATGCGACAGGTTTCGCTTGTTATATCATATATGATTTAATATATTTCACTGTGGCCGTATAATTGGCCCTTTATAAAAATTTGGCGAAAAGTTTCACGGCGAATTGTGTTGGGGGTAAAAAATGCTTGAAATTTTGTCATTGCATTTTGGACCGTTTGGCACCTCTCTGCGAGGCTGACAGCTCTAAAAAAAAAAAACATGGCCTCTACCCTCTTGGTTGCCAGAAACGCCCACAATACACAGTGAAGCAAAGTGACTGCAGAGCATTGCACACACAGGACATGCCTACAAAGCAAGGTTTTGACACACTGACACTAGAGAGGAGAAGCAATGCTTTGCAGGTGACACCAAATGCTTTCAAATTTCGACAATTCATCAACCACAAATAAAATAGATGGGGTATTTACTATATATTTACACACTGTTCAATTGTTTGAATAATTTTTAACCTCAAGTGAAATACTGTACATTGAGTCCAATGGGTTCAAGCAGTTAATAAAACCTTACAGGACTATTGAAACTTTTTGCTGCCGGAGGGTCAGCATTGCATGGTTACTGTACATGTTATATATGAATTTATGTGATACTTTCCTTTATTTTATACTTGACTGTATCATTCTTAGCAACTCATCCTATTTAAATACTGGAACTCAAGAAAGTCAAAGGAAACAGTCCGTACATAATATAATGAAAAGAAAACGTTACTCTGGCAAATTGAGGACGCGGATCTCCCATCTCTGCCGTCCCCGAAATCGCTGTGCAGCCAACTTGAAAAGAAAATAAGAAGAAAGTTTGGATCTCACTCTAAGCATACAACTGTTTGACAGCTTTAAATTGACTCTTTCAACCGTAAACTACACGCAGCCACTAAATCCCTTCTCCCCTTTCTCCTTATTACACTCAGAAACTGCCAGGACAAAGGCTTGCTACTCTGAAGGATACCTCTCTGTAGGATTAATCAGCTTTTGTTGACAAAATACAAATTACAACTTCTTTACGAACCACCCCTCCTACTCAGCTGGGATCCGGTCCCAAGGGACGGGCTGCATTATCTCTCTCTGCATAAGGAGCCTACACGGAGAGTGGTTCATTATTAACACCATTGAACACGGTGTCTTTCTGAATGATCAATTAAAAATCTCTACTAGTTTTTCCCAAGTACTGTATAACATAGCGATGGCAAGGAATCTCTTCACCAGTTCAGGGAGACCTGAATATTTAGACGGTGTCCATTCTGGGCTGAAGAAATCCAATGGGGGGTGACAAAAGAGTTCCCTTTGGATAAAAACTCTGAGAAAATATTGCACGCCTTCACTCTTACAAACAGAACCTGCAGAGATACGCAAACATGCTCAGTGTGGTGCTGATAGCAGATGAAAGTTATAGATATTATAGAATAGAAATAACAAAAGGCATAGTGGGGCCGACAGTTGTTAATGCAGCTCAGCTCAGGGGGACCCCCTGTTTCCCTTCCATGTTAAAAAAAAAAGTGGGAGCGGAGGTATCTTTACATTAAATTTTGCACTTGTTTGTGACTATGTTGGGCCTTACTCTAAATCAGGGTCCTGTTTCTGAAATAGCAATGGTGTAGAACTAGCTTCCTTACCATAACAAGACTTTTACGTCTGAACGCACAGTTCTGTGGGTGGAAATGCCTCACTTTGCAGCCCCCCCCCTCGCCCCCAGGCAGACAAAAAGGTTAAAATAGTAGCAAACATAATCCTTTTTTATGAAATCATAAATTGTAATACATTTTTTTTGGACTGGGAGGGAATAAAAATGTCCAGAAAAAAATACGACACAATTGTATGAAATAAGATTACTGCGTGTATGAAATGTAGTTCTTTTCCACAGACACCAGAATTTTCAGAAGAAAACACATGTTAAAAATACATTAAGGAAGAGCAGATTAATGGCCTAAGTATGGTCAAAAAGAGAAAATGAACAGGAACACATCCATTACAAATCCTCCCTAAGTCTGCTGGTCAGAAAGCGTATCACACAGCAGATGCTAATGCCAATTATCGCCTACGGGGACATAGTATACAGCTCGGCACCCCAAAGCCACCTTAGCAAACTTGATACCCTCTACAATTCAATATGCAGTTTTGTTCTCCAATGCAACTACAACACACATCACTGTGAAATGCTCAAATAACTAGGTTGGTCATCACTTGAGTCAAGGGCAAAGTTTATCTTTCCTGTCTTGCCTTCAAATACTTTCCGGGCAAGCTACCCGTCTATCTGAACAAGCTCCTCACCCCTATCACACGCAGCACTTATCTGAGATCTGATTCCAAAAGACTGTTCATGGTCCCAAGGTTCAGCAAAGTACCCGGCCGCTCCTCCTTCTCTTACCGTGCACCCCAAAACTGGAACAATCTACCGGAGACTTTCACAGCCACCTGTCTAAGTTCTTTCAAAATTAAAGCTGTCCCAAATTGTAATCTGGTCTGTAACTGTTGCATACGCCTATAATATATATTATCTCTAACTGTGCATGCTATGTCTTGTATATAATGTATACCCTGTTCACTTTATGTAACTATGTATTGGTAACCATGTATTATTTGTCATCTTAACTCTGTGCCCAGGACATACTTGAAAATGAGAGGTAACTCTCAATGTATTACTTCCTGGTAAAAAACATTTTAATAAATAAATTACCTCATTAATCCAGATGGCAATATTGGCAAAAGCTATTTTACTTTTTCTTTGCATCTTTTATTTTCAGGGCATGGTGAAGATAAGCTATTTTATTTTATGTGTTTTACGCATACTGTAGGGGTTATTCTAGTAACTTCGAAGTTGTCATTGCCAAACCGTCATTAGCAAACTCACGGTGATTGATTTTTTTGAATCTCTTAGGCTTCCGTACTCATTACCTGTTAAGGCATTATTAGCATGTTCAGGTGTTTGTGGGCGTGAATTATACTGTGACACTGCTATTTAAGCAGGGTTTTTAGAATACAGGCCACTCTTTGAAAAAGCGCCTCACGGCGAGAAATGCGTCAGATGACTTCACCCTGTGTGTATGATTTTTGTGACCATTATGCCTAATAATTAAGCAATTTTATGTTTGCCTCCAGCCCTTGCCGATTTTTGCTGTGCTCTATTTTTCTTTTTCGCCAAACCGCACAGTTTGACATGTTCACAAGACGCGGAATGAAATGTGAGAAAAAAACGGTATTCTCTATTGCAAATCCCTTCTTCTAAACCGCTTCTAAAAAAAAGTGACAACCCGCACGGTTTAACAGCCAATCCGCACCATTTGTACGCGCTTTTGAAGCGGAATGACCAAAAGTAATGGTAATAACTCCACCCCCAGTCTGATTTATGGGTTTTGCTTATATGTAGTGGGTGTAACTCGCCAATCTCGCCCCCCTTTAGGTGGTGTTAAAAGAAATGCACATTTTTAGAAGCCGTTTGCATAACGGGAGCTACTGGAATAGCAGTTGTGGGCAAAAAAATTGCGTTTGACTGAGCCACTAATTGAACCAGCTATGCTGAAGTAGGGAAATCCTGAAAACCTGGCCCGTATTTGGCCCTCGAGGACTGGAGTTGTGCAGGCTTGGCGTAGAGTATTTGTATCTGTAGCTAGCAACTCACATTTGCAACTCTGTTTATTTGGAAATGTCTATACTGTGGTTTATTTTGACCTTTTCTGGGTGTCTTTTTTTTATGAAGTTGTTAACTATAAAACGATGAGAAAAACATTGGTATGTCGGCCCTTAATATGCCTGAGATGATTTATTTTAATCCTACTCATTTGCATGGTACGGATCCGATCGCTTCTTCAGCAGTGGGATGTGGCATCTCATCACACTGAATAAAGGCTTTAAAGAGAAGTTGTATCATGTGCGTTAAAGGAGCAATCAAGCAGGGGGTTTCTTTTGCAAAATTAAAATTTTCTTTAACATAGGATTATAGCGGGGGGGGGGGTCTGTGGAGCTGAGCCCCATTACTTACAGGTCCGGGGACCCCCTTCTACCAGAGATACTTACCTCTGAAGGGAATGTCAGTATCTCTCTGCTGTTTAAAGCTCTCACATCATGCGGGCCAATAGGAAGCCGCACCGGATGATGTCACGGATTGCTATTGGCCCGCAGGGAGCGGGCGCTTTTAAAAGCGACCTTTATGTGATCCCTGCTTACCTAGCAGAGTGGTTACCGGCAGCCCTTATGGAGGTCTGTGTCTCCGGTAGCAGGAGGTCCCCCGTGCTGAAGTTAATTGGGTTCAGCAGGTTCACTCCTATGTTAAACAATAAAACATTTCGCTTGGATTGCCTCTTTAAGTTTCATTCTGTCATGTGCTCAAGTCAGCTTCTCTAAACGCGATTGTGTGAGCTGTAGAATACGCGTGATTATTTGGGTTTATTTTCTTCTAATAGGTTCTGGAATTACATACATGTGCCTAAATTGCATTTAGTTAGAGAGTAGGTCTGTCCTTATTTAAACTTACGAGTTTTTCCAAAGGCTTGCTGGTTGACGTGTGGGTGTGTGAGTAAGAAACTGCTTAGCTTAGCAGCATCACTCAAATTGAAGACTCCAAAAAGCCGATAGCAGCCGAGCCCTTTCCAATATTTTATGTGGTGTGTTGCCTTATACTTAGCAGATCATTTGTATATCACATCATGAAGACATATTTGCAGTTTATGTTGAATGTCATCTGAATGTAAAAAAACCCACACAGCCCCTGTCAGCTAAGAACCAAAACCCACCACCACATAGATATTTGTGTCAAAAAGGAGTACTGCTCAGATTGTAACCTCAAGTAATACAACAATAGACAAACAGCCTCCGGCTGTATCCAGTATGACAAATTATATAGTTAAATACTTTTTTGTTTTTCTTTTCATACAGTAAGTGAGGCATCACTTAGTTCAATTCTTTGGCCGACGCAGTTTAAGCTTGCAAACCACGCCATAGTCTCCCCTCTTTTGCAAGTCCTTACACTGGGAGATACTGTGGTGTGGTTTGCAAGCTTAAAATGCTTTGGCCAAAGAATTGCACTAAATAACCCTCACGTATGAAAAGAAAAACAGAAAAGTATTTAACTACAGTATATCTCGTTGGTCATACTGGATGTAGCACTGAGGCTGTTTGTCTTTTGTTGTATCATTCTAACTGTAACAAATGTTTTGCTTTACACTCAATGGTATATTTAGGAATTTGAACTGTAGTCCTTTATACTGTGGGGTGATTTAAATTGACAATCCCTAGTCCTAGGACCCAAGTGAACTATTTCCAGTAACATGTTGAAGGGATCTCATCTGGGTAATTGATAAATTTGTTACCCAAATCTGACACCTACTGTATAAGTATTTTAAATTTATTTTTTAAAGTTAGACATGGGGGCGGAGGGGTGTGATTGGGTTTGGCTACTTTTTGTGTGACGAGTCCCCCCTTTAACTTGATTGTCTCTCTTATAAGGACAGGGTATTAAAAGGGTTAAGGAAACACTTAATTGCCAATCTTTTCCCCAATTAGAGGCCCTTAAGAAATTTAACTGGGTCGACCTTGGGGGATTGCACCTTTAAATAATATGTTTGTGTGTGTATATATATATATGTAGCCCTGTTTCCTAGTGAACACAGGCCGCTACCATATGCTGTCTAACCTGTAGGCTCAGAGGGCCTAAGCTTCTGCCACGCAGAGCCTGGGGCACACGTAATACTAATGATACCTGATACTTGGTGCAGCACCTCCACCTGTGATGGCTCCCACCAGAGGGGGAGTGGTTCCTCGCAGGACAATATGTATAACAATACACACACACAGCATATAACAACCGAATGACTTTACTGGTGGGCAAGAGCAGAGATATGTATTAAGGGTGTCCCTCCCTAGAGGTGACACTACCTTCTGCGTCTCGCAGGATGCTTATTCCCCTCCTTCACCGAGTGATCCCACCCCGTGTCCAATTCCCCAACATCTTATGCCCCCACCCTCCAGTGAGGTAAAGAGTATGTATGGGTGACTGCGCAGCTACGTGTCCTGTGTAATGATGGTATAGTTGGTGCACTTGTTGATTACCTGCCGGGCACTCAAGTGCCCGGGCCTACCACGGATCTTCACAAAGGGTCAGATGCGCGGTGACTTCCAGCAATAGGCGTCCGGAGCGATCCCACCCAAACGGACGGTAGCAACAATGGCAGGGTCTGAGCCCAGACCTCCTGCAGAATACACACTGTCTCTCACTCGATCACTTGGAAGCACAATAAGGGAACCGGAACCTATCTATGGCCAATCCCTGTCTCTGCTGCACACTACCGGGGTTCAGGGCCTAACTGGGCCGGGGGCATAGGGCCAATGTAGGGGCTGATGGGTCCCTACACCTGGACCTCCGTCTCCTTCCTCCTCCTGCTCGCTCTGCCCAACATGCGCGCCCTCTCCCCCTATCCACTCTCCTTCCCTCTCTCCTGATTGTTCCCCTCGCATCACATGTCCCCGCGGGGCTGCTGGGACTCGTAGTTCCCCCTCCCGCACCCAATGAGAGCTGCTCCTCCTGCAGACACTCTGCGCCTGTGCCAACTTCCAACAATGGCGGCGCCCTCAACGCGGAACCTCCGATAACCGGAGCGTTCCCTGCTCTACTGCAATACAACACATGCGCGCAAAGGAATCCCGGCTACATATATATATATATATAAAATATATATATATATATATTCTGGGTATGCACCTTAACCCTGGCTGTGCTCAAAGCTGTGACCATGCAGCAAGCTTAAGCCTATAGGGAACCATGTTAAAAATGGTTATTGAGGCAAAAAGTGACACTGTGTGCTCATTTGCATGTAATTTCCCAGAATCCCTTGCTGCAGTGGAAGTGCTGTATGCTGGGTGATAATGGGGAAAGGCGGGGTTGCAGACCTGCCTAAGACATGCAGATGAGCATACAGCTATATTTGCATATATATATACTAGCTGAGAAACCCGGCGTTGCCCGGGATGTGAAGTGTGAATAAGTATGTGTAAATGTTGTATGTGAAAGTTGTAATGTGATGCCAATGTTATGTAATATTAGTTAGAATTGTGTTTGTAAATCAACAGTAGTAGAAAGCACATGTATATGAGGGCAAATGTTTGAAGTGTATGTTAGTTGTTACGGTAGTTATTTTTGAAAATGTTATTGTTGGAAATGCTTCTTGAAAGATGTGAATGTCCATTGTTGAGAGGAGTGTATTTGATGTAATGTTAGATTTGTTGTTGACCTATTGTGTATTCCGTTGTGAGTTGTTTGTTAGCATTGTGTGCGTGGATTTCAATGTGTGTGAAATGGGTGTGTGCATTGTGTGGTGCAGTACATATAATTTGTGTGTGCGTGTCACGTTCATTGTCAGGGTGTGTATGTTTTGTTTTGCGAAGGTGTTTTTTGGGTGGCATGTTTTGTGTTGTGAAGATGTGTGTTTGGTGTTGTTGTTGTGATGTGCGTTATTGTAGGTGTTGTAGAGGTGTTGTGTGTGTAAGTTGTGATGTGTTGTTAAAAGTTGTTGATGTGTGTGTTGAGGTAGGTGTTGTGTGTGATGTTAGTGAAGTGTTTCAGTGCGATTGTGTTTACAATACTTCCTGATGTTGTTGTGTCAAGGCGCAGTTCGATCCAATGATTGTATTGTGTGTTTTGGCACAGCGTTGAAGCGTCGAGGTGTTGAAGGATTCCGGTTGTGGTCTGTGAAAAGTTTGTAAATTGATAAAGTGTGACAGTATTGAGGGGTATTTATTTGTGTTTGGTGTGCGTTTGTGTAGGTGTTGAAATGTTGTGTGTGTTTTTGTTTTGTGTTAATGTTGGCTGTGTGTGTGGCAGAATAGTGTGTGTATGTAATTATTGTGTGTGATTGTTGATTGTGTGGGGTGTGTGTGGATGAGTGAGTGTGTGATGTGATAGTGAGTGTGTGGTGTGTGAGTGTGTGTGTCAGTGTTGGTTAGTTGAGTGTTTGTGTGCAATAAATTAGACAGATGTGTAAATAGTAATGTTTTGTGTAAAATATGTTATTGAAAGGAAGAGGTGATTTAAATGTGCTAGGTGTGTTAGTAGCGGAGGTGTTGTGTTGTTGTATATGTTTGTGTGTGGTGGGATGTTGATTTGCAATGGGAGTGGGTGGTGAGACGTGTAAATGTGCATTGTATTCAGTGTAGTGTGTATGGTGAAGGGTAGGTAATTGGAACAGTGGGTTGGGTGTGTGTGTTTGTTTAGTGGTGGTTGTGTTGTGTGTGGTAGTTAAGGTTATGTTGAAGTGTTGTTTTGTGTGTTGTATCAGCAGAGGAGGTTGGTGTGTGTGTGTGAGTACGTGTGTTGCGTGGTTGAGGGCGTGTGGCGTTGCTGAGTGCGTGTGTGCATGTGTTTGTGTATTTGTGTGTGTGATGGTGTGTGGTGTGTGTGAGAGCATGTGTGTATGTGGCGTGTGTGATGGCATGTGTGTGTGTATGACGCATGTTGTGTGTGTGACGTGTGTGAGTGCGTGTTGTTGGTCATAGACATGTTGTAAATTGCATGTTTTTGAGTGTAGTGTGTGTATTATGAGGGTGAAGGTGAGGTGTGATTTGTTGTTATGTGTGGCATAGAATGACAGGATGTTTGCGTGTGTGTGTGTGTGTGTATGAGGGGGTTTTGTGTGGGTGAGTGTTGTGTGTGAGTGGTGGTGTGAGAAGTGTTTTAGAATAAATTATACAGACAGTGAAATTGTTAGGAAAACATATTTTATTGTAAGGAACAGCTGAGTTTCAGTGGTAGGTGTTGTCATACAGTGTGTGAGGTAGCGGGAGTGACATTGGTGGCATGCTGTTTAACTGTAGTCCGCGGCGTCGCGGTCCGGTTGCGGAGGGAGATGTGTGAGGTGCAGGAGATGTCAGGCGTGCTGGTTGTTCCGCGGGAGGTAGAGTGTGTGAGGTAGCGGGATAGCGGGAGTGACATCGGTGGCATGGTGTGTGGTGTGTGTGAGAGCATGTGTGTGTGTTGCTGGTGTGTGATGGCGTGTGTGTGTATGAGGCATGTTGTGTGTGTGACGTGTGTGAGTACGTGTTGTTGGTCATACACATGTTAAAAATGGCATGTTTTTGAGTGTAGTGTGTGGCATAGAATGACAGGATGTTTGCGTGTGTGTGTGTGTGTGTGTGTATGAGGGGGTTTTGTGTGGGTGAGTGTTGTGTACATTATACAGACAGTAAAATAGTTAGGAAAACATATTTTATTTCAACGAACATCTGATTTCCAGTGGTAGGTGTTGTCATACACTGTGTGAGGTAGCGGGATAGGGGGAGGAACATTGGTGGCATGGTGTGTGAGTGTAGGCTGCGGCCTCGCGGTCCGGTTGCGGTAGGGAGCTGTGTGAGGTGCAGGAGATGAGGCGTGCTGTGCGGTCCGCGGGAGCTACACTGTGTGAGGTAGCGGGATAGGGGGAGGGACATCGTTGCCATGGTGTGTGAGTGTAGGCCGCGGCCTCGCGGTCCGGTTGCGGTAGGGAGCTGTGTGAGGTGCAGGAGATGTGGCGTGCTGTGCGGTCCGCGGGAGCTACACTGTGTGAGGTAGCGGGATAGGGGGAGGGACATCGTTGCCATGGTGTGTGAGTGTAGGCCGCGGCCTCGCGGTCCGGTTGCGGTAGGGAGATGTGTGAGGTGCAGGAGATGTGAGGCATGCTGTGCGGTCCGCGGGAGCTACACTGTGTGAGGTAGCGGGATAGGGGGAGGGACATTGGTGGCATGGTGTAGCGGGGTAGGGGGCCTCGCGGTCCGGTTGCGGTAGGGAGATGTGTGAGGTGCAGGAGATGTGAGGCGTGCTGTGCGGTTCGCGGGAGCTACACTGTGTGAGCTAGCGGGATAGGGGGAGGGACATTGGTGGCATGGTGTAGCGGGGTAGGGGGCCTCGCGGTCTGGTTGCGGTAGGGAGCTGTGTGAGGTGCAGGAGATGAGGCGTGCTGTGCGGTTCGCGGGAGCTACACTGTGTGAGGTAGCGGGATAGGGGGAGGGACATTGGTGGCATGGTGTAGCGGGGTAGGGGGCCTCGCGGTCCGGTTGCGGAGGGAGATGTGTGAGGTGCAGGAGATGTGAGGCGTGCTGTGCGGTCCGCGGGAGCTACACTGTGTGAGGTAGCGGGATAGGGGGAGGGACATTGGTGGCATGGTGTAGCGGGGTAGGGGGCCTCGCGGTCCGGTTGCGGAGGGAGATGTGTGAGGTGCAGGAGATGTGAGGCGTGCTGTGCGGTCCGCGGGAGCTACACTGTGTGAGGTAGCGGGATAGGGGGAGGGACATTGGTGGCATGGTGTAGCGGGGTAGGGGGCCTAGCGGTCCGGTTGCGGTAGGGAGATGTATGTATGTATGTATGTATGTCTTTATTTGTATAGCGCCATAAAATGTACATAGCGCTTCACAGTAGTAATACATGTCATATAAATAGCAAATATAAATAACACATCATGGGAATAAGTGCTTCAGACATACTGTAAAAGTAACATTAAGGAAGGAGTCCCTGCTCCGAGGAGCTTACAATCTAATTGGTAGGTAGGGAGAACGTACAGAGACAGTAGGAGGGAATACTAGTAAGTGCGTCTGCAGGAGGCCAAGCTTTGTGTCATGTGTCCATGATTATCCAGTGCTACTCATATGCTTCTTTAAGCAGATGTGTCTTAAGGTGGGTCTTAAAGGTGGATAGCGAGGGGGCTAGTCGGGTATTGAGGGGAAGAGCATTCCAGAGGTGTGGGGCAGAAAGTGAGAAAGGTTTAAGGCGGGAGAGAGCTTTAGATACAAAGGGGGTAGAAAGAAGACATCCTTGAGAAGAACGCAAGAGTCGTGATGGTGCATAGCGAGAAATTAGGGCTGAGATGTAATGAGGGGCAGAAGAATGTAAAGCTTTAAAAGTGAGCAGTAGAATTGAGTGTGAGATACGCGATTTAATCGGAAGCCAGGAGAGTGATTTCAGCAGGGGAGACGCTGAGACAGATTTAGGAAAGAGTAGAGTGATTCTGGCAGCAGTGTTTAGGATAGATTGTAGGGGAGACAGGTGAGAGGTAGGAAGGCCGGACAGCAGGAGGTTGCAGTAATCGAGACGTGAGAGAATGAGGGCCTGAGTCAGAGTTTTAGCAGTTGAGTAACAGAGGAAAGGGCGTATCTTTGTGATATTGCGGAGGAAAAAGCGACAAGTTTTAGAAACTTTTTGAATATGAGAGGAGAATGAGAGAGAGGAATCAAGTGTGACCCCTAGGCAGCGTGCTTGGGCTACTGGGTGAATGATCGTATTTCCAATAGCAATGTGGAAGGATGTAGTAGGGCCAGGTTTGGGAGGTAGTATAAGGAGCTCTGTTTTTGCCATGTTAAGTTTCAGTCGGCGGATGGCCATCCAGGATGATATTCCAGAGAGGCATTCAGAAACTTTGGTCTGTATAGCAGGTGTAAGGTCAGGGGTTGAAAGGTAAATTTGTGTGTCGTCAGCATAGAGGTGATATTTAAACCCAAAAGATGTGATTAGGTCACCTAGAGAGAGTGTGTAGAGAGAAAAGAGAAGGGGTCCCAGGACAGAGCCCTGGGGTACCCCCACAGAGAGATCAATAGAGGAGGAGGAGGTGTTAGCAAAAGAGACACTGAAGGTACGATGGGAGAGGTAAGAGGAGATCCAGGATAAAGCTTTGTTCCGAATACCAAGAGTATGGAGAATGTGAAGGAGAAGAGGGTGGTCCACGGTGTCGAATGCTGCAGAGAGGTCGAGTAATATGAGCAGAGTGTAATGACCTCTGTCTTTGGCAGCGTGGAGGTCGTCAGTTATTTTAGTGAGGGCTGTTTCAGTAGAGTGAGCAGTGCGGAAGCCAGATTGTAGAGGGTCTAGTACAGAATAGGTGTTGAGAAAGTGTAGCAATCGAGAGAATACAAGACGTTCAAGGAGTTTGGAGGCAAAAGGCAGGAGGGAGACAGGTCGATAGTTAGAAGGACAGGTAGGGTCAAGCTTGCTGTTTTTGAGTAATGGTATAACGGTTGCATGCTTGAAGGATGAAGGAAAGGTACCAGAGTAGAGGGAAGAGTTAAAGATCTGTGTGAGCATAGGGATTATAGAAGGAGCAAGAGGTTTTAGGAGATGGGAGGGAATGGGGTCAAGTGGGCAAGTGGTAGAGGGCGAAGAGGAGATCAGCAGTGATACATCCTCCTCCGAGATAGCAGAAAAAGAGTCAAGAAAGACAGGAGGAGAGTTGGGAAGCATTGTGGGATGGGAGGAGGCAACAGATGGGATGTTCTGCCGTATGGACTCCACCTTTTTCTTAAAAAAGTCAGCAAAGTCCTGAGGTGATATGGATGAAGAAGAGGAGGCAGCTGAGGGTGGTCTGAGTAGAGAGTCAAAGACAGAAAAGAGACGGCGTGGGTTAGACTTGTGTGTGTTGATTAGTGATGAAAAGTAGGTTTGTTTAGCCTGAAAGAGGGCAGAGTTGAAACAGGATAGCATAAATTTGTAGTGAATGAAGTCTGCGAGCGTATGAGATTTCCTCCAGAGGCGTTCAGAGGAACGAGTGGAGGAACGCAGCATGCGTGTGTGGGAGTTTAGCCAGGGTCTGGGGTTAGAAGGGCGAGGACGGCAGAGAGAAAGTGGGGCATGAAGATCAAGAGAGGAAGATAAGGCAGAGTTGTAGTTCCTGACCAGGTTGTCAGGGTCTGAAGTGGAACTGAGAGAGGAGAGGGAGGAGCGTAAAGTGGAATCAAGAGCTGGTAGGTTAATAGAGTGCAGGTTTCTGCAAAAACGAGGGCGAGATGGAGATGGAGATGGAGAGAAGCGAGAGAGAGAAAATGAGATGAGGTGATGGTCAGAGAGAGGAAAAGGGGAAATGGAGAAGTCGGAGAGAGAGAAGTTTTTAGTGAAAACCAGGTCTAAGTAGTGGCCATCCTTGTGGGTGCTGGCTGCAGTCCACTGTTGAAGGCCAAAAGAAGAGGTTAGAGAAAGAAAGCGGGAAGCCCAAGGGAGAGAGGGGTCATCAATGTGGCAATTGAAGTCCCCAAGGAGAAGAACAGGGGAGTCTGAGGAGAGAAAGAAAGAGAGCCAGGATTCAAAGTGAGAGAGAAAGGCAGAAGGGGGATGAGTAGAGGAAGGTGGGCGATAGATGACCGCCACATGGACCGGGAGAGGAGAGAAGATCTGGACTGTGTGAGCCTCGAAGGAGGGAAAAGCAAGAGAGGGGGGAATAGAAACTGTTCTGTAACGGCAGAGAGAGGAGAGCAGGAGCCCCACGCCTCCACCCCTGCCATCAGGGCGTGGAGTGTGGGAGAAGGAAAGGCCACCGTAGGAGAGGGCAGCTTCCAGAGCAGAGTCAGACTGAGTGAGCCAGGTCTCAGTTATAGCAAAGAGAAGCAGGGAGTGAGAGAGAAAGAAGTCATGCACAGAGAGGAACTTGTTAGAGAGGGAGCGAGCATTCCAAAGTGCACAGGAGAAAGGGAGAGAGGACGGAGGGTGGCAGGGGATGGGTATGAGGTTAGAGGGGTTGACACCAGAAGGAGTAGAAGTTGCATGTGGAAGGCGAGGACGAGAGCAAGTAGAAATAAGGCAGGGACCAGGATTGGGAGAGATATCCCCAGAAGCAAGGAGGAGAAGCATGGACAGAAAGAGAATGTGTGAGGATGATTTGTAGGGGTGTGTTTTAGTGCAGGCGGCATAACTGTGTGGTGACAGAGGGCGCAGGTAAGAGAGGAGTTCATGTGAACTGAGAAGTGGTGAAGTAAGGAGAGATGGCGAAATATGAATAGAGTTAGAGACATGAGGCTGGTGGAAGGAAGTGCATAATTTGAAAATAAGTGAGGTTACAGTAAATATAAAAAGTAAAGTTGGCATCACAGCAATAGTAATGTGTTGAGATGTGCAGAGTGGGATGATAACCTCCTTTCCAGCGTAGTTCAAATGCAGGAATCAGAAGCAGTAGAGTGTGTCCACTTTTTCCACTTCTTTTTGAACTTCCTTTTTTAAACTTCCACTACTTGAAAGATTTCTACTTAAAAGCATTTCTGCTTAAGAGCAAAGGCTGCTAGCAGCAATGGCTGTTGTAAGTTTACTTATATACATGTAGAAAGTCACCTGGTTGGTACAACAAACTTAATTAGCACATGTGAGCGTAGTTAAACCAAATTGTTTTTCAAAGGTGGGTGTTGTCTTGCACAAGTGTGAAAGATGAATTACATTAAGGCAATAGGGGGATGATTTCTACACAGATAATTTGAGATGTTTTACCTAAATTGAAGTAAAATTAGCTAAATAGACAGCAGGGTATGAGGATTGCAGGACACACAGACAATTTGA